>NC_138529.1:105534781-105807741 GCF_964234715.1 Podarcis melisellensis
TGTGTGAATCCGCTGGTGCTTCTTAAGGCATGAGCTCTGACTGAAACATTTCCCACATTCGGGGCACTTGTAGGGCTTCTCTCCTGTGTGAATCCTCTGGTGCTGGATCAAATCTGAGATCCCACGGTAGCTCTTCCCGCACTCGGAACACAGATAAGGTTTTTCGCCGGTGTGGATTCTCTTATGCACGACGAGGTGGGAGCTCTGAGTAAAGCACTCCCCGCATTCTCGGCAAATGTAAGGTTTCTCTGCTGTGTGTATTCTTAGGTGTCTGATGAGATGGGAGCTGACCAGAAAGCCTTTCAAGCAGACAGGACAGCCAAAAGGCTTCTCTCCTGTGTGGATTCTCTGATGAGCGACAAGATTGGAGCTCACACTGAAGCTCTTCCCGCAGTCAGGGCACACATACGGCTTCTCTCCAGTGTGTATTCTCTGATGTGCAATAAGGGTTGAGCTTTGGGAGAAACTCTTCCCGCACTCGGGGCAGGTGTAAGGTTTCTCTCCTGCATGGATTCGCTGATGCTTAACCAGGGCTGAGCTGTCGCTGAAGCGCTTCAAGCACTCCCGGCAGACGTAAGGTTTCTCCCCAGTGTGGGTTCTCCGGTGTCTGATAAGGGGAGAGCACCGTTTGAAGATTTTCCCGCAATCGGGGCACTTGTAGATTTTTCCTACCTTTGCGACTGTGGCTTTGCCAGGTTGTACGCCTGTTCCATCTACAGGCACAGCTTTGCTTCGCCTCTTCTTTGGGACATAGACTTTCTGGCTCTCAGGAACAGGCTCGGTATAACATGGCTCATCATCCCCAGGAATCTGGAAAACATTTATTTCATATTCCTCAAGAAGAGCCTCACCCTCTTCTGTCTGCTCATAACCTTCTGCCTGTTCATAACCTTCGTAACATTCTGCCTGTTCATAACCTTCTGCCTGTTCATAAGCTTCATAACATTCTGCCTGCTCATAATTTTCTGTCTGTTCGTAACCTTCGTAACATTCTGCCTGCTCATAACCTTCTGGATCTTCAAAACCTTCTGCCTGCTCATAACCTTCTGGATCTTCATAATCTTCCGTCTCTTCATAAGCTTCTGTCTCTTCATAACCTTCCTCTGGAAGAATCTCATCTTTTACGAAATAGTCATCATCCACTTCCTCCACGTGGATCGACTCTTTCACCCAATACTCCTCTTCCTCCTGCGACCCCTCCTCCTCTTTCACCCAGTTCTTTTCCTCCTGGGGGATCTCCTCTTCTTTCACTAGATTACCATTCTTTGCTTTCTCCCGGGAAACGGTGACTTCTTTCACCAGCTTTCCTCCCTCCTCCTCCTCTTCCTGGGAGATCGCCTCCTTTTTCAGCTGCGGCTTCTCCTCGCTCATCATTGCTAAGCTGCCGGAACAAAGAGATATGCATCAGTTTGGAACATCAGCAAAAAGAAGTTATGAAATCAGAGGCACATCTGGCAAGGCAGGTTGTTTGCAAGGAGGTGCTGCTCAGATTAAATAAGAGGAGTCAGTGAGAGAGACTACTCAGCGGTCTCACATGAGGCTTTATTTTACCAGCAAAGTGTATCTGAAAAGCTACCACCTTCAATGTTGTGTTAAGATCTGCAGTCTAGTCTGGGAGGTGGCTTTCTCTGTGGCAGCCCCTAAATTGAGGAACTCCCTTCGTAATCTGGAGCGTCTAACCTTTCTGGTGTACTGTATAGCTTTGGCTGTATGCTGAACATGCAGCTCTCTATCTCCACTGCTGACAGTTAAGGCATTTTGGTTTTGGGACTCACTTATTTTGCTGACTCTATGCTGCCCTGTTCTGGCTGGAACAATTTTACTTGTTTCTGTAATGACTGTGTACTATGCTCTTGTAAAAAAAAAGGTAAAGGACCCCTGGATGGTTAAGTCCAGTCAAAGGCGACTATCGGTTTGCGGCGCTCATCTCGCTTTCAGGCCGAGGGAGCTGGCGTTTGTCTACAGACAGCTTTCGGGGTCATGTGGCCTGCATGACTAAACAGCTCCTGGTGTAACGGGATACTGTGATGGAAGCCGGAGTGCGTGGAAAATGCCGTTAACCTTCCCGCCGCAGCGATACCTATTTATCTACTTGCACTGGCATGCTTTTGAACTAGGTTGGTAGGAGTTGGGACCAAGCAATGAGAATTCACCCTGTCGCGCAGATTCAAACCACCGACCTTCTGATCGGCAAGCCCAAGAGGCTCGGTGGTTTAGACCACAGCGCCACCCGCGTCCCTTGTAACTCACATCAGGACTTTATGGTGATAGGTAATAAATGTTAACATAATAAACAAATCTCGACTTTCATTTAGCCTTCCCTGCAAAACAACCAATAATTTTTAGCATTAGCACAGAACTTCAGAGGGTTCATTGCCTTTCACATCCATTATCTCCATCATCTGTACCACAGCCCTGCAAAGTAGGCCAGAAGTATTATTACCCTTACTTTGCAGCTGGAGGAGAAGACAGATAACGATTTTCTGAAAGTCACTTAGTAAGCTTGTAACCGGGGGCTTTCTGAGTCACATCTTATACTCTTAACCACTTTGTAACACCACCCATAGCAGCTGCAAAAAAAAAGAAAGAAAAAATGTGTTAGAGAAACTAGAATGGAGACGATAACACTGTTTAATGGGCAATGGGTTGTGTTTCTTTTCTTTTCTTTCTAAATATCAGTTTAAAGTTTATTAGCATAAACACATACAGAATACAATGAAAATAATGGATATGGCAAAAAAAAAATAGATGTAAAAGTAGAAAAATAAAACACAGGTACAGATGAGGGGTAAAAAACCACAATAAACTACCAAAAATGCAGTGCCACATTCAATTGTTGCATATGAGAAGGAAAAGGTGGGTCAATTCAGTTCTCAGTAAAACCTCTCCACAGAACAGGGGGTTCAGTGGGCTGTTCAGTTGAGTTTCTGAACACTTCTCAGAAAATAGGTTTAGCCAGTGTTTCCTCCCTTATGTCAGTGAGGAAAGGGAAAGCAGAATCGCCATCTATAAGAGAACTGTTAACACCTAGCAGAGATTTAATTCATTCTGTAGTCCTGCTGAATTTATGGCTATAGCATCCAGCCTACTTTCTGTATATTATAATTATTTCTATTGTATTTGTTGCATTTATAACCTGCTTTTCATCCATGGAGCAAGGTGTCGTACGTGGCTCTCTCCCTCTCCCATGTTATCCTCAAAACAACCCTGTGAGGTAGGCTAGGGTGGGAAACAGCCCAAGGTCACACCACACTTTGTGTAGCATCTTGCTGCTGAAAAGTTCTGGAGAACTCAAAGGTTTCCCACATTTTTTTGATACTTCAGTTGGTCAAAATAAAGATGTTGCCCAATGGTGAGTCTAGGGGTTACTGCATAGCTGTTAACAGCCGGCTGGAACTTCAGAGGTAAATTACTGTTTTTTAGCTCCTGTTATTCAGCCCAGGGAAAAAGCTGAGGTACATAGGTTTGAAGGGCAAATATTTATTTATTTCAGAAAATGTATATACCACTTGATTTTTTTGGGGGGGGAGGGGAGAAAACCCATAACCTCACAACAGTTTACAGTAAAAAGAATTAAACAATGAAATTATCGATACGAAACAGTAAGGAACAATTATTTAAAATATTTTAGAAATAATGAAAATCAACAATAAGCCAAAAACCAGTTTAAAGCACACATCAACGTTCTAAGTGTTGGGATAGGCTTTGCTAAAGAGAATTATTTTTAAGAGGTTGCCAAACAAGAGTACAGTGAAGGCACCTGTCAATAGGCAGGGAGTTCCTGTGTGGGTGCTGCCACACTTCAAGATCAATTTCTTACAAATGCAGGATGACTTTCTTGTGATGCCCGCACCCAAAGTCAGTTCTGCAGATCGAAGTGGAATGCCTGCAGGATCGTGGGGGGTGGGAGAGGCAGAATCAGGGAGACACTGAATGCTGGTATCAGAAGGTGCAGGCAGCCCCCATTTTGGTGGAGTGGTCACCTAGAAGAACCAGGCCCCTCGGGACTCATTGGGAGCAGGGAACCTTGAAGACCAGGCGAACCCAGTTGTAGCTGGGTCTGGGCGATCAGCCTACATAAGCTCCCAGCTGAAGACTATTAATAAAGGTAAAGGGACCCCTGACCATTAGGTCCAGTCATGGCCGACTCTGGGGTTGTGGGCTCATCTCGCTTTATTGGCCGAGGGAGCAGGCGTACAGCTTCCGGGTCATGTGGCCAGCGCATGGAAATGCCATTTACCTTCCTGCTGGAGCGGTACCTATTTATTTACTTGCACTTTGATGTGCTTTCGAACTGCTACGTTGGCAGGAGCAGGGACCGAGCAACGGGCGCTCACCCCGTCGCGGGGATTCGAACCGCCGACCTTCTGATCGGCAAGTCCTAGGCTCTGTGGTTTAAGCCACAGCGCCACCCGTGTCCCACAAGACTTACATCACAGCCTTGTTCCTGCTTCCTACACGGACTGACCTTATGCTCCTAAGCCTTTGCTTTTGCTAACTTGTCTGTCTTTGGAATTGCTCCGCTGTGTTCCACCTTGGATTTGTTTCATGACCTTGCTATTGGATCATGCCCCATGTTGTGACTGTCTCAGTGCCTGGCTTTGGCTTCTCTTCAGCAACCCTGCATCTCTGGACTGCCTCGATATCTGACTGCTCTCACGACCCTCTGGAGTTTGGTCATCCCCGGTCCTGGGGTACAGCTTCCACATCTCGCCTCTGGCTTGGTGACCAAGCCAGGACCAAGCAAAGATGCGAGGTCACCCAGTGTGATCTCCACCCACTCTGTGCTAGCCCATCACTCCAACCACTACACTTTGGGAGGCAAGGAACTGGTGGCCCTTCAGGGGTTGCGGGGCAACAGCTGACATCAGCCCTGGTCATGCTGCCTAGAGCCGATGAGGGTCCAATGACATCTAGTAAGGGGAGAGAGGATCTGTGTTGGATATCAAGGTTGGTTTCTCACCTGTGCTGTCCCACGTCCAGTCCAAGGAATCTTCAGAATGCAGTTGATGCAATGGGCATTATGCAGATGTTTATTTCCTTGAGCGGAACAGAATGAAAGGTTATGCGTTATGGGGGTCTGGAGTGCGTGTGTACAAACTCAGCAGTGCTTAGTTTATTTTTGGGTTGCCATTTTGTTAATGGTCTTAATGTTGTTTTGCAGATTGTAAATGCTGTTTCACTAATCCTATGACTTCTGCTTTGATTGCGATGTTTAGCTTCTTTGTCGTTGTTGCTCAAATTCCAATTGTTTCACTGATGATTTGCTAATTATCCTATAGGATTTGTGCTCTATTTGTGATGCTCTATTATGTGCTATTGTGTTATTTACCGTTTGTAAGCCTCTTTGGGAGTCATTTGAATGAAAAGAGGCCTAGAAATGTAATAAATCGAATCAAATCTGGAAGGCCACAGGTTCCCCTACGTCAAGATAAGTTATGCTTCTTTTCAAACGAAGAGAGTCACCTTCAGAAGGTCATTCATCTGAACATTGCATATTTGGCCTGCAAGGACCCTGACTAGCGGTGCTGGTGGCAGCTGTGTTGTCTAAGACCTAGGAATGTGCTAATCCTAACAGTAGTATGATTAGAGACTGCTCAGTATGTGTCCAATGAAGAAGCTGCGTAGCAGGATGAGACCCTTCTTCAAATCTAATCTCAGCCTTTATTATTATTTTAAAAAATTCCTTCCAGTAGCACCTTAAAGACCAACTAAGTTAGTTCTTGGTATGAGCTTTCGTGTGCATGCACACGAAAGCTCATACCAAGAACTAACTTAGTTGGTCTTTAAGGTGCTACTGGAAGGAATTTTTTTTGTTTTGACTATGGCAGACCAACACGGCTACCTATCTGTAACATTATTATTATTATTATTATTATTATTATTATTATTATTATTCAGGGAACCAGGTAGACAGCCTTCATGGTAGTGGTGCCTGCCCTCACATCAAATGTCAAGGAGATAAATAGCTACATAACGTTTAGAAGACATCTGAACACAGCCCTGTATAGGAAAGTTTCTAACATTTGATTTTTTAAAATGTTTTTATATCTTTTGGAAGCCACCTAGAGTTGCTGGTGCAGCAGATGGGTGGGGTACAGATAATAAAAGTATCATTAAATTATTATTATTAACTTGTTGGCACATTTTTATGAAAAATTACATGAAAACATTGGCATTAACTATTGAGTAAACGTGCTTAGAATTGGGCTGCCTAGGGGCTTTAGGCAAGACACTACAGTACTTATCAGCCTCCCACACAACGCAGTGAGGCTCTACAAGTACTAGACTACCTTCCAGAATTGCTGAGTATAATCATGTGTATGAAATGTTTTGAATGCTAAAAAAAGAGAGAGCACTATATAAATGTTAAGCATTATTATTTAGAAGGCTTGGGGAATATAATATTCAGGAATATTGTCTTCATAAAAAGAACCCTGCTCGATCAGACCAAAGGCTTATCTAGTCCGAAATTGCATTATCACAGTTAACCACCAAACGCCTCCTACTTGTGAGCTCCACCAACTGGTTTTCAGAGGCAATATATCAATAATGATGAATTGCCTAAATTGCCATACATTTGTCCAATCCTCTTTTAAAGGTGTCCAAGCTGGGGGTGGGGTGGGGAGGTCATTTCTACCTCTTTTGGTAGTGAATGCAATCGCGCTCGTCTTGGTAGGACGGATTCAATTGTTCAGGAATGTCATGTCATTCAGCTCCACGATGACCTCAGCAAAGACATCTCTTCCGAAATGACCATGTGTCAAAATCTCCTCCACAGAGTGGAAAAGTACCAATTAGGGAGGTTATGTGCTAAAGCCTTCCCCCTAATTTGCTATATTACCACCTGGGGGGGGCTATTCAAGCAAGTGTGTATTGGATCCAGAGATATGTAGATTGGATCCAGAGATATGTATTGTATCCAGGCATAATAATAAGTGCCCAGAGGCACTTGGCTTACCAGGTAGATCCTCAGAAAAACTGCTTGACAGGCTCACTTTCCCCCTCTCTGAGCTCCCTTCTCACTTACAGCAAGCAGGAATCCCAAACGCTTTTTACTTGGAAGTAGGATCTATCGGTTTTGATGGGCCTTGATTCCAAGTAAATTCCTTCAGAGAGGCAGTCCCCGGAGCTAACTGGAGAGCGCTACTGTGGCCACATTTTTTTTAAAATAAAAAACCCACAGTTGTTCTCTGCATAGGCTTAAAGGTCTCCTTCTCCACCTCCCCCCCCGCCCCATTTTTAAGGGCTGAGCCTTGATCCAGAAAGCAAGTCCTTCTGCCTCGAAAATCAAAACCCACTAGGCTCGTCGGGGTCTGAAAAAAGATGCGGAGGAATCCAGCCCAATAATCCCCGATGCGAATCAAGTCTGATCAGCCTGGCTGAACTCCAAAATTATCATTATTTCAAACCTCATCTATAACCCCCCGCTCCTCCCCGCACGCGATTTCCCTCCTCCTCCGCAGCGTTACTGCGATCCCTGCATTGCAGGGGGGGGGTGGACTGGATGGCCTCTGGGGGATCCCCCACCCGAGATTCTCAATCCCTGCCTGCAACCTCCGGTGGCTCAGGGGTTAATAATGGCTGCAGCGTGCGTCGCCCCCTCCCTACCCCTCGGACCCCCCACCCCCCAAAAAACACCCCCCCAGGCCCAGATCTCCAGGGACGCGCGGCTGCAGCAACTTCGGAAGGCTGAAAGCCACCCGGCGAGCAAAAACGAATTACCTCCGCGGAGGAGAGGGAAAGATCCAGGGACGGAGCGCAGCCTCGGATCCTTTTGTTCTTGCTCCTTTCTCCCCCCACCCTCACTTCCCACCCCGGATCTGCTGGCCACGCACACCCACCCGCCTCCTCCGGCTAAGCCAGCCCCTTCCTGTGCCGTCGCCTTTCCAGGCCGGCCTGCAACGCTCTCCCGGCCCAGGGCTGGATGCTCGGCAAAGGCCGGCGGGGGGGAGATCGGGCCAGGATCCGGGCGGAGATGGCCAACGGCTGGGCAAGAGGGTCTTCTGGGTGGGGGGGGACCCAAAGGCCACCTCCCTGCTAGATGAACCACCAATCAGACGCCCAGGGTGGCTGGGACAACCCTATTATTATTATTATTATTATTATTATTATTATTATTATTAATTAATTAATCAGTGCTTTTTTTCTTTAAAAATGTTTAGGGGTACCCTCATTTTCTTACACATATTGAAATACTGCCCCTCAATGAAGCCAAACTTAGATTCCCAAAATGTTTAGGGGTATGCATCCCCCCCCGCGTCCCCCCAGAAAAGGCACTGATGATGATTAGGATCTGGAAATAGCTCCCTTTAAAAAGGGGGGAGAGCGGGAAACTGGGCAAATCCAGTCTGGTCTGCCTACTTGGATGTACAGTTTTTATTAAAAGTTTTTCATAATGCCATAAGATATAGAAAACTATGTTTTCAAATGTTTTCAGATTTGAAAATGTGGGCACAATTAAGATAAATAGGTTTTGATGGATGTAATAATGGCATAGCTGTCAACCTTCCCCTTTTTTTGCGGGAAATTCCCTTATTTCAGCACCGTTTTCCTGCTGCTATCCCGGATTATTAGATATCCCGTAGACTGTCCCCAGGACAGGTGAGGCTGCTGATCCCTTATTTTCAAATCTGAAAGTTGACAGCTATGAATAATGGGATACTGAATGGCTTAGTTTATATAAAATGTGCAGGGATGTATGTTATGCAAAAGGAACCATGGGACGGGAAGAAGGGAAGTCGTTGAGGTTGTTTAATTTTTTTTTTTTTCTATTCGTTTTTATTAAGTTTTTGATAACACAGAAAGATAAAAGCTTTTTTTACATCCAAGTACATATCGTAGCTCTTCCCTATTTGGACCTCCCTCAACTTTCCCGACAATCTTCCGCAATTTCTATCATATCTACACATTTCTTAATTTCAACATTACCATTAGGTCTTACAGTAATATCTTTATTTGTTCTCACATAATGCTCCTCACTCTTTTACAAAGCTTCTTTTAGGCACACTAACGTTGTATGTTCCTCACATACTGTTTCCAAATAATCGGTAAATTTCCCCCAGTCCTCCAAAAATTTCTGATCTTTTTGATATCTTATTTTGCCTGTTAATTTGTCTAGTTCTACATAATCCGTAAGCTTTGCCCTCCACTCTTCCAAGGTCGGGACCTCTTTTCCCTTCCAATTCTGGGCCACCAGCACCCTTGCCGCCGTGGTGGCGTATTGGAAAAATTTACAGTCTTTCCTTGTTATAACTTTTCTTGTTATTCCTAATAGGAAAGTTTCGGGTTTCTTATCGAAGTTATATCTTAGTATTTTCTTCAGTTCGCTATATATTATCCCCCAAAACTCCCTTATTTTACTGCACTCCCACCACATATGCATGAATGTACCCTCCTTCTCTCCACACCTCCAGCATTTATTACTAATTTTGTACATTCTGGCTAATCTCACTGGCGTCAGATACCATCTGTACACCATCTTCATTAGGTTCTCTTTTAGGGAGACGCAAGCTGTAAATTTTATGTTTTCATTCCATATTTTATACCACTCGTCTATTTCTATATTATGTCCCAAGTCTCTGGCCCATTGGATCATCGTATCTTTCACCCCCTCATCCATCGTGTACCAGTCTAACAGAATTTTATACATTTTTGAGATCACCTTGTGTTTGTTGTTCACTATTTCTGTTTGAAATTCCGAGTCTCTTTCTCTATATCCTTTTTCCTTTACATCCTTCTTAAACATTTCATTTATTTGTAGGTAATGTAGCCAATCGTAAACCTGTCCTTTTATTTGTTCGTAGGGTTTTATCCTCCATTTTCCCCCTTCCTTCACCACTAGTTCTCCATATGTCGCCCAATTGTCTCTCATGTTAACTTTTTTAACTGCTAACACCTCCAATGGGGATAGCCAATGTGGCACTCCTACCTCCAAGATGTTTTTATATCTATCCCATACTTCCAGCAACGCTCTCCGGAAAATATGGTTTTCAAACGACTTATAACCCTTTTTCTTCTCTTTCCATAGATGGGCATGCCATCCTGCTCTATTATCGAAACCTTCTAAATCTAACAATTTTGTGTTTTTGAGGTTGATCCATTCTTTCAGCCAACAGAGGCATGATGCCTCGTAGTACATCCTAAGGTCTGGCAGGGCAAACCCCCCCCTCTCCTTCGCATCTATCAATAATTTATGTTTAATTCTAGGTTTTTTCCCCTGCCAGACGTAGCGTGCGATCATCCTCTGCCATTCTTTGAAGGTCGTCGTTCCTTTTAATATCGGTAACATTTGAAATAGAAATAGCATTTTAGGTAGTATCGACATCTTGATTAGTGCAATTCTACCCCAGAAGGAAAGTTTTAGTTTGTTCCATACTATCAAATCTTTCTTAATTTTATTCCATGTCGGTATATAATTATTCTGATACAGGTCAATATTTTTTGTAGTCAGCCAAATTCCTAAGTACTTCACTTTTTTGACAATTTCAATTCCTGTTTGTTGCTGTAATTCTTCCATCGCTGATTTCTCCATATTTTTGACCATAATTTTTGTTTTCTTCCTATTTATTATAAATCCCGCCACTTCTCCAAATTTCTCCATTTCTTCTAGTATTTCTGTTGCTGATTCCAACGGATCTTCTGCCGTCAACACTAAATCGTCCGCAAAGGCTCTAACTTTGTGCTGATCTTTTCCTACCGTCACCCCTTTTATTCTTTCCTTTTTCCTTATTGAATCCAATAGCACCTCCAGAACCATGATGAATATCAATGGAGACAGTGGGCAACCTTGTCTGGTACCTTTAGAAATTTTTATCTCTTCTGATATCACACTATTTACTATCAGTTTGGCTCTTTGTTCCGTGTATATCGCCTTTATTCCATTCAGAAAATCGTTACCCATATCTCTCTGTTCTATATTTCTCACTAAGAAGTCCCAAGATACATTATCAAATGCTTTTTCCGCATCCACGAACATTAACATTGCCTGTTTCTCATTCCTGGCAGACAGATATTCCACAATGTTTACGATGTTTCTTACATTGTCTCTCATCTGTCTGCCAGGTAGAAAGCCTGCCTGGTCCTCATTTATGATCTCTTGTAAAACCTTCTTCAGCCTTCCCGCCAATATCCCTGCAAAGATTTTATAATCCGTGTTCAATAGGGAGATTGGCCTGAAGTTTTTAACTTGCGTCAGGTCTGCATCAGCTTTTGGGATGAATGTTATGAATGCTTCTCTCCACGTCTCTGGGATTTCTTTCTTCTTCAGAATCATATTCATCACTTCTTTCATTGGTTGTATCAAAGTTGTCTCCAGTTCTTTATAATATCTTGCTGTAAATCCGTCTGGTCCCGGGGCTTTCCCATTTTTCAATTTTTTTATTACTTCTTTTATCTCGTCTATTCCTATTGGGGTGTTCAACCTTTCTCTTGCCTCTGAAGAAATATTCTGTATCTCTTTCTCCCTTAAATACCTTTCTATTTTCCTTATGTTGTTTTTTTCTTTCCTTCTATACAATTGTTTGTAAAAATCCAGAAATCCTTTCCTAATCCCTTTTGGATTTGTTATCTCCTCTCCACCCACTTCTATTTTATTTATTGTAGTTCGCTCTTTCCTTTCCTTAGTCTGCCATGCCAGCCACTTTCCTGCTTTGTTCGCAAATTCAAATTTCCTTTGCCTTAGTCTTTTGATGTTCCATTCAATTTCTTTGTTTATCATCATTTCAAACTCCTTTTGCAGCACCTTAATAGTTTGTTTGATTCTGGCATTATTCGGCTTTTTTATCAATTTCTGTTCATTTTCCATAATTTGTCTTAGAATTTCCTTCTTTTCTCTTTCTCTATTTTTTCTTTTAATCGAATTCTGTTGGATGAAATACCCCCTCATCACCGCCTTGCCTGCATCCCAGACAACACTCCTCTTCGTTCCTTTATCCCAATTGTCTTCAAAAAATTCTTTCAATTTCTTTCTAGCCTCGTGTATTATTTTTTGGTCGTCTAGTAAGTAATCGTTCATTTTCCACCTGAACGATCTTTCTTCCAAACCTTTAATTTCTAATTCCAGGGGGCTGTGGTCTGAGATAACTCTTGGTTGGATTTCTACCTGGGATATTCTTGGCGTCAACTCGTTTGAGATCCAAATTTGATCAATTCTGGACAGTGATTCATTAGGGTCGGAGTAAAAAGTAAATTCTTTTCTCAGTGGGTGTCTTAGCCTCCAGATGTCTGTTAGATTACAGCTCTTTACCATATCGAAGAAAGATTTGGGTAGCTTCCCTTCTTTTGTGTTGCTATTTCTTAATCTATCCATTTCCAAGGAAACCACCCCGTTCATATCTCCCATCAGAACTATCTTTTGGTCTGCGAATTCTAGTAGCTTGTCTTCCAATTTTTTGTAGAATTCTGATTTGTTTTCGTTTGGTGCATAGATCCCAACCAGCATTATTTTTTGGCCTTGCCAATTAATCTGTATTGCCATTATTCTACCATCGTCATCTTTAAATATTTGTTGGGCTTCAATTTTGCTTTTGACGTACATTACCACTCCTCTCTTTTTCTTTTTATCTGAGGATATAAATTCGTTACCTAGTCTTTTATTAATCAAAATCTTTCTGTGACTCCTTGCGATATGTGTCTCTTGCAGACAAATTATATCTAAGTTTTTCTTCTTTAAAAGTTGTTCCACCTTGTTGCGTTTTTTCTTTTCATTCAAGCCATTCACGTTCCAATTCCAAATTTTTAAAGCCATATTGTTTTAGTTGGGTGTGTTTAGATTCCTTCCTCCTCTTCTTCTTCCTCTTCCTCTCTCGCCTCCTCTTCCTCCTGTTCCTCGTCTCTCTGGCCGCTTTTCCTTTTTATCTCCTCTCCTCCTGATGCTCCCTTGACTTCTTCGTCTTCTTCTGCCATCAGTTCTTTGTATTTTCTTTGGAATTTGCTTATCTCTTGCGGGCTGGTCAGTCTATGTCTTTTGCTCTTATAAAAAAAGGAGATCCCCTCCGGGAATTCCCATTTGAATTCTATATTATTCTTTTTGAGGGCTTGAACTATTGCTTTATAGGGGTCTCTCCGTTTCAACAGTCTGAACGGGATGTCCTTGAAAATGATTGTGTAGCTGCCATCTATAATTAGCCTTTTTTCTCTATTTTTTTGAAGGACCAAATTTCTCGTCTCCCTGTCTTTGAAAATTATAAGACAGTCTCCTGGGTATTTCTTAGCTTTGGTCGTTTTGACCCTCATTCTGAAGGCATTCGATATCATATTTGCTACATCGCTTTCCTGGAGATCCAACCATTGCGCCAATTCTACTATAAGTTTTTGTCTGATGTTCTCATTCTGCGCTTCTGGTATACCTCTCATCCTCAAATTTGTTTCCCGTTGTCGGAGATCACTCATAGAAATGGCATCCCACATCTCTTCTTGGGCTTTATTGGTCCCCTGGAGTTCCGCCTTGATTCTTTCTTCTTCCCGCTTCAATTCTCTTATTTCCAGTTTTGTCTTTTTCATCCCTTCTTCTAATACTTGGGTTCTCTTAGATACCTCCTTAATTTGCCCTTTAAGTTCTCTGACTGTCTCATCTATTTTCTTATCCATTTTTCCTATTCTTGCGTCTACTTGTTCAATTTTTGTTTCTAGATTCTTTTCACTTTGCCTAATCTCACTGAACATTTTTAATATTTCTGATCTAAAATCAGATTCTTGTTTAGACCCCTTTCTTTCTGTTGGAGTCCCCCCTTCCCCCACCTTTTTCTGTGTATATGACATTTTGATATTTTACTTTAATTTCTTTATACTATGACGTTTGTGCCTGATAGACCTTCTTTTCCTTGTTGTTTAAATGAACATTCTAAAATGTCAAAACAAAAAAATTCCTTCCAGTAGCACCTTAAAGACCAACTAAGTTAGTTCTTGGTATGAGCTTTCGTGTGCATGCACACTTCTTCAGATACACTGAAACAGAAGTTACCAGACCCTTCTATATAGTGAGAAGGTGGGGAGGGGTATTACTCAGAAGGGTGGTAAGAATGGGTGATACCCCTCCCCACCTTCTCACTATATAGAAGGGTCTGGTAACTTCTGTTTCAGTGTATCTGAAGAAGTGTGCATGCACACGAAAGCTCATACCAAGAACTAACTTAGTTGGTCTTTAAGGTGCTACTGGAAGGAATTTTTTTGTTTTGACTATGGCAGACCAACACGGCTACCTATCTGTATTCTAAAATGTGAAACAGAAAATTTAATAAAAGTTATAGAAAATGAACGTTAAATTAAAAACAGAAAGGAAGAAAAAAGGGGGGGGAGAGAGAGGAAGGAAGGAAGGAAGGAAGGAAGGAAGGAAGGAAAAGAGACAATGAAGAAAGGTAAAAGGGACTTCCGATTTTCCATCTGCTGCTTACATAAAAAAAGAAAAGAAAAAATATATACTGAAGATGAATGTTATCATGGACTAGATGTCGTAAAATATTCGGTGAACCGCCCTGAGATATTACGATGAAGGGCAGTATATAAATTTAATTAATTAATAATAATAATTTTGAAAAATCATCATGGCTGCTAGCCGCGGTGTCTGTGCCCTGCCCTCCGCAGTTAAGAAGCAGCAGTGCTTCTAAAATACAAGTTGCTGGAAGCCACAGGAGGAGTGAGGGCTTTTATGCCCACGTTCTGCTCCTTGGTTTCCCACAGGCAACAAACTGTCCCGCCATTTTGAGAACATGGGGCGTTGGGCTAGATGACCCTTGTGGTCCCTTCCAACTCTTACGATTCAGTGAGGGCGCTGGACTGGATGGGCCATCAGTCTGACCCAACAGGCTCCTCTTCTTACATATGGAACTGGGTTTTTTTGGGTTTTTTAAATTGTGTATGTATGGGTTGGTTTTTTTTTACATGTGGAATTGTCTTTATTGTGAAATTGCTAGAAAATATTTTATGGGAAGCCGTTCAGTTTTGTTTTTTTAAGTTCATGATGGACCCAGTTACACCAAATAAAGGCATTCCACCTCCCTTTCTTCAGTTTGAAAACTTTGTCCCTAAATCAAGACATTATTTTACTGCCCACATGAATTGTGGTCTAATGGGCCAATGTGGCTGTTTATAATTTTTCTGAGGTAAGTTAATTCCCATGTACGATTGCCAGCTGGTTGTGTACCATCTATACATGCCAACTGCACTTTCCCTACACTTAAATATGTAGAGGCCAAGTGGGTAATGTCCTGGAAACTGCCGCTACTTAGGGGTCTATAACTGACACATTATTTTTTACCTTTAACATATTGATACAACTGTTCTTTTATAGTACAGAGCAACAGGGGAAGAAGGAATCGTGAGAGAAGGGATGACTGGCTTCGCGATTTTTTTACATAGCACACAGATAGATTTGTGCATCGCCGCGTTGAATATTACGAAACCGTTACTGCGACGTGGACATCAAACTGTTTTTTGACGGTGTATCAATACATTTCCCAGCCCTAATGTGCTATGCAAAAACCATTATGCGGGGGAAACCGTGAAGCCAGCCAATGCCTCTACAGTGGTACCTCTGGTTACGTACTTAATTTGTTTTGGGGGTCCGTTCTTAACCTGAAGCACCACTTTAGTCTATGGGGCCTGCTGCCGCGCCACCGGAGCACGATTTCTGTTCTCATCCTGAAGCAAAGTACATTACCTGAGGTAATATTTATGGGTTAGCGGAGTCTGTAACCCGAAGCGTATGTAACCTGAAGCGTATGTAACCTGAGGTACCACTGTACATAGCTTCATATTTATTTCTGACCTCATGATATAGCAGAATATCATGTTGAAAACAGGTATCGACCAGCCCTGATGAACAGCCTGCTGAAACAGACCAATGGTCAATGGCCCATCTAGTCCAGCAGCCTGTTCTCACTGGGGCCAACCAGATGATAATAGGAAGCTAGTCCCTACAGTGTAGGAGGCAATATGCCTCAGAATACCACTTCCTGGATATCATGAGCAAAAGAAGGCTGCTGTGCTCAAATCCTGCTTTCGGGCATCTGGTTGGCCCCAGTAATGCTGGATGTTGGCCTAGATGGGCCTTTGGGCTCTTCTGCTAGCCAGTGTGGTATAATAGTTAAAGACTTTTGTTCTAGGACGTGGGAGAACAGGGTTCGAATCCCCACTCAGCCATGAAGGGTAACCTTGGGTCAATAACCATCTCTTAGCCCAGGCTGCCTCAGCCTCGGCCCTCCAGATGCTTTTGGCCTACAACTCCCATGATCCCTAGCTAGCAGGACCAGTGTTCAGGGATGATGGGAATTGTAGTCGCAAACCATCTGGAGGGCCGAGGTTGAGGCAGCCTGTCTTAGCCTAACCCTACCTCACAAGGCTGTTGTGAGGATGAAATGAGAAATGTATATCCCCTTGAGATCCTTGGAAGATAAATGTGGTACAGTGGTACCTTGGTTCTTGAACGTAATCTGTTCTGGAAGTCCGTTTGACTTCCAAAATGTTCGAAAACCAAGGCACGGCTTCGGATTGGCGCAGGCGCCCCGGAAACAATAACCGGCAGCCACATCGGACATTTGGATTCCGAAAAACATTTGAAAACCGGAACGCTTACTTCCGGGTTTTCAGCGTTTGGGAGCCAAAATGTACCGAGGCGTTTGAGAACAAAGGTTCCACTGTATATAAATCTAATAAATTATTATTAGTAGTAGTATTCACAATTTCCTAATTCATTTTATCTTGAGCTTTTGAGCCCGAGGCTGCCTTTTGTGTTGCTACAGAACTATGCCAGCAGCGTTGGAAGGAACTGAAATGCGTAGCAATAATCTGGGCTTCATGCAATACGCAATTTGTCCTGGAATCTGGTCTCTCCAGAGGACAGAAGGGAAAGGAAGTCTCACTTGCTCCAGTCAAATTTTTTTTTGACTCCAGGAATTTTTTTTGTTTTGACTATGGCAGACCAACGCGGCTACCTATCTGTCACTTGCTCCAGTGTTGGATGTCCAGAAAACAAACGCTCCCTCAATTAATTCAGCTCCGTACAAAGATATTTTATTAGCACAAAGCATTTAGCCAGAGCGTATCAGACTGTAAGAAGAGGTTTGGGGAGAAAGTGAGAAGAGGGACAAAACCTCATGTTTGTAGCAGAAATCTCCATCCTTCTCCATCTATATTGTCCATTGCCATCCATCACTCGCGTAAGATGAAGGTTGCATCATCTTAAATGTCTCCAGTTACAATGACATCATCTCTGTGTGTCTCTTGACCGATGCTCAAGTACCTGTTGGGGGCTTACGGAAGAGTAAAGGATTGTTTCAGAAAGCAGAGACCTAGGTGCAACAGGAATGCACCAGACCATTCAGTAAGACATTGTATGTCTTTTCGGGTGGAGTGGCTGTGTGGTTTCTCTTTGAATCATTGTAGCCAACATGAGGCCCTCCAGATGTTTTGGAGTATAGCTCCCATCCCCAGCTAACATAGCCAATAATAAGGGGTTATGGGAGTTGAAGTACAAAATGTCTGCAAGGCTCTGTGTTGAGTACCCTTAATTGGAACATCACCTCCCCTTTTTTTTAGTAACAGCAGTTGCCCTGACAAAGGGCATAAAAGGTAAGATCAGGTGAGGAACGGGGGAAGGAACTGTGAATGTTGGGCTTAAAAAAGAAATGGAGAGGATTCATGTGATTTCACACACGCAAAACACTGCCTTCTCAATTATGAACTTCCTCCTGCAGCCTCAGCTACTGAACTGCAACTCGAAGATCCACTACCCTTAAACCCAAGGTGTTTGGATACTGAAAAATGACTCTTTGCAACAAGAGCAAATATCTGCAAAACACAACTTTAGGTGGAGTGGATATGTACAGTATATGCCAAACAGAATTTCCAGATAGCTGTATATGTTCGTGCTAATTTTAAGTGCATACAGTGGTACCTCTGGTTACGTACTTAATTCGTTCCGGAGGTCCGTACTTAACCTGAAACTGTTCTTAACCTGAAGCACCACTTTAGCTAGTGGGGCCTCCTGCTGCCACCGCACAATTTCTGTTCTCATCCTGAAGCAAAGTTCTTAACCCAAGGTACTATTTCTGGGTTAGCGGAGTCTGTAACCTGAAGCGTATGTAACCTGAAGCATATGTAACCTGAGGTACCACTGTAGTTAGAAAGATAAAAATACAAAGGTGGTTCCAGATATATTCAGGGACTGTGGCAGATTCTCTGGTTGCCAGTATGCTGAGAGCTGCCATAAGAGGATTTGATTCCGTTGGAGGCGGGATCCAGTAGCTGAGCTCAGCAAATGCAGCTTGGGCTCTTGCACTGTAGGATATAGAATAGCTTATGCCTATAGATCTTTGACTTCCATAGCTGACAGTGAGTCACACCTCGGATGCATGATCTGAACTGGGTCAAGGTGTTTGGAGAGTCTTAAACTTTGGGGCTTACGAAAAAGTACAGTACTAGGTTTGAGTGCCTCACACTGACAATTGGACTCTCCCATTCCCCTTGCCTTATAAAACATGGTTTGAGCTCAGACTGAAACCTCAGCCTTCAGAGTCAAGTCTTTATAGGACTTCCCTCCTTTGTAAGTTTTCTATGTGCCGGTTGAACACCCATGATGCAGGCCTCTTGCGGGTGTGCTATTTCAGAATGAATGTGGGGGAAATCACATGTCTGAATTGCCCTGCACATTGAAAAAAACAAAACCTTACACATTGTTTAGCACATAAGGTAAGAGGACAAGGCAATGCCTCTCTTCCTAGCTGCTCACAAGTAAGATTTTTTCCTTTTTTAAAAAAAGTTGTGAACCCAGTCACACAAATTTCCCACCCTTCATCTGAAGTGGTACAATTGTGTAAGGCCATTGGTAAAGGTAAAGGGACCCCTGACCATTAGGTCCAGTGGTGGCCGACTCTGGGGTTGCGGTGCTCATCTTGCTTTATTGGCCAAGGGAGCCGGCGTACAGCTTCCAGGTCATGTGGCCAGCATGACTAAGCCACTTCTGGCGAACCAGAGCAGTGCATGGAAACGCCGTTTACCTTCCGGCCAGAGTGATACCTATTTATCTACTTGCACTTTTATGTGCTTTCAAACTGCTAGGTGGGCAGGAGCAGGGACCAAGCGACGGGAGCTCACCCCGTCGCGGGGACCTGCCGACCTTCTGAAGTGGTACAATTGTGTACGGTCATACCTTGAGGTTATTTTCCTGAAGAAATGACCTGGCTTTTACTCTTTAAGAAAATGTGGGTCACTAACCAGATGTTTTTCTACTGCCAGTGCTTGCATATTTATTATGCTTTTTCTTCTGTGTGGATTCTCTGATGTTTAAGGAGACTGGTTGAATTACAGAAGCTCTTCCCACACTCTAAGCACTTGTATTTCCCCTCTCCCATATGGGTTTTCTCGTGGGCAGTAATGTTCGATCGCTGGCTGAACCTTTTCCCGCAGTCTAGGCACTCGTACGGCTTCTCCCCTGTGTGTGTCCTCTCGTGTATTATAAAGCTTTCCCTCCGATTGAAGCTTTTCCCACAGTCTGAACATTTGTATGGCTTTTCTCCTGTGTGGATCCTGGCATGCTCTTTCAGGAGGGAACGGTAGTTGAAGCTTTTCCCACAGATGGAGCAGGAAAAAGGCTTCTCTCCCGTGTGGGTTCTCTGGTGTTCAATAAGGTGGGATCTCCGGCTGAAGTGCTTCCCGCATTCTGAGCATGTGTGGGGCTTCTCGCCTGTGTGGATTCTCTGGTGTCTAGTAAGGTGCGATCTCCGACTGAAACTCTGCCCACACTCCAGGCAGTTATATGGTTTCTCTCCTGTGTGGATCCTCTCGTGGACCAAATGAGCGGAGGCATGGTTGAAGATTTTCCCACAATATGAGCATCTGTATGACTTTTTCCCAGCCTGGACATTCAAGTTTTTCAGAGGGTCGGTACTCTGGCTGCAGCTTTTCCCCGCGACTGTCTTTTTTTGAGGACTTGCCTCAAGCCCCTCGTGTAAAGTGCTCTCATTTGAACTTTTCGCCCCTTCAGAATGAAAGGCCTTTTCAGCTGCCTGTTCCAAGAGTCTTCCCTGGCGTTTCTCGGGGGCCTGCTGGCTTCCTGTTGTCTCTTCAGTCTCTAGAAACTGGAAGACTTTCCTTCCAGTGACCAGCTGGTTTTCCAGAGACATCCTGCGGTACTCCACTTGCCCCGGCCTTTCCAGCTGGAGATTCTCCTCCTCACTTTCGCTCGCTTGGCCATTGCCTGCTGGAATAAAGAGACAACCACAGAGTGAATTTCTAGGGAGGCTGTGGCGATTACACAGGGCCCCCGGACGTTTGACGGTCTTTGGTTCCCTGTGCCACCACTGTAATTGCTTTCTTCGCTGCCACCAACCCGTTTCTCCTCACGGGTACACACGGAGTCCAGACAGTTGTTAACATTAACAAATAATCAAGTTTATTTTATAGGCATGAACAAGCTTATGGTTTCAGTTTACTTTTCTTGTCAGTTTCTTAATCTTAGTTCCTTAACTGTCCTATACGTTCCTAACAACTTCAAACTGATTATCCCAACTATCTACCTGACTCCACCTAACAATTCCTCTCACTCTCTCACAACAGACCAACCCACAGACTTATATCCTCCCTCTTCCTTCTCCAACTCCCCACTCTCAACTAACTTCCACACAACTCTGACTCTAACTCCTCCTATCAGTTTCTCTCTGGCCAATCACATCACACACATTTAACCCTTTCCTTATGACCCACCTAGGAGGCAAACACCACAAAGGGATTGTAGTACTGTGACACGGAAAAATTGTTTGCAAGCAGAAGGCCCCAAGTTTGATCCCCAACGATGCCAGATGAAAATGATCTGTGGGAGCAGAGCTGGGGGGCCAAGGGTGAGCCCCTGCCACTAGGCTAGACAAAATTGGACTAGATTGGGAAACTAAGCATAGCCTTCCAGCCCCAGTGAGTTCTGCCTTACCTTCCCACTCTCCCGCCACCCTGAGCTTTGTAACATGATCCAGGCACGCCACACAAAAAAACCCTTACCCAACAAGCTGGTTATCCTTTCATCGTCCTGCATGGCCACCACGTACAGCTGCATCTTCAAGGGGTCTACCTTAGAGAAATTAACAGCCACTTTTTCAAAGGGCCCCGGCACCTGAATCAAAAGGAGGGACATCAGGTCATAGCAACGGGTTTGGAGAGGCAAATGCCCCAGCTCCAAAATCAATTTCTGTTACCTTCCCCAACCCTCACCTGCCTGGTCCGGCTGACCGCCTCGTTGCGATCAGTAAATACACTGGATTCCTACCCCAACCTATTTAGTTGTCCGGGAGAGGAGAGAAACATAACCCTCAAGTGGCCACTCATAAATTGAACCCTGCCATGCTGTCGGCCCTTCTACAGCTGCAGTCAATTCCATTAAGAAGAAGAGGAGGAGGAGGAGGAGTTTGGATTTGATATCCCGCTTTATCACAACCCAAAGGAGTCTCAAAGCAGCTAACATTCTCCTTTCTCTTCCTCCCCCACAACAAACTCTCTGTGAGGTGAGTGAGGCTGAGAGACTTCAAAGAAGTGTGACTGGCCCAAGGTCACCCAGCAGCTGCATGTGGAGGAGCGGGGAAGCGAACCAGGTTCACCAGATTACGAGTCTACCACTCTTAACCACTACGCCACACATGGAGGAACCTACAGCACTCCTGATGTTGTTAATAGACTACAGATCCCTTCACCCCTGACCTTTGGCTATGCCAGCTGGGGCTGATGGGAGTTGGAGTCCAGCAATATCTGGAGGGCCACAGGGTGTAGCCTCCCCTCCAGAACTCTCACCTGCTGATCCCACCTCTCGTGGTCTTGCAGCTTCCAAGAGAAAATCTCTGCCAGGGTCACCGCCTGAGCACAGGTCTCCGGTCTGCGCTTCCTGACCCAGATCTGCATTTCCTGCGGCAATATGGCCAGGAACTGCTCCAAGACCAGCAGCTCCAGGATCTGCTCCTTCGTGCGTTTCTGGGGCTGCAGCCATCGGAAGCAAAGGTCTTGGAGCTGGCTGCAAACTTCTCGGGGTCCCTCGGCCTCCAGGTAGCAGAACTGCCTGAACCGCCGGCGCCATAACTCCAAACTGGTGGCGTCCTCGTCCGCCACTTGCCCAAGGGAGCCCAGGGTCTTATAGCCTTGAGTGGCTTCCCCACTGAGGTCTAGCAGATTCTGGGTCTTCCATTCTTCTCGAGGCCACTGGATGGCATCGGCTATTCTCCTGAAGGAAGTCTGAAAAGATTTGGTGTGGTCCCATCGGGTAGGCACCAGCAGCTTCCTCCGGGACTTGGCTGTCTTCTGGAAATCCTGATGTTGGGTGTCCTGGGGCCGCTGGAGTTTTTTGTCAGTTGTCTGGCTGGCCTGTTGCAGACCTGCTTCATCAGGTACCTGCTGAGCCTCCTGCACAGCCTCCTCACCTGGAGTCCTTTTAGTACCTAGTGGTGCAGCCTCATCTGGTATCCGCTTAGCATCTTGTGGACCTTCCTCAATTTGGACCTCCTCAGTGCTCCCATAAACCCGATAAACAGGAAAATGTCCTCCTCCTCCTCCTAATGTCTCCTCTGTTTGGGGTCCTGCTGGGTCCTGCTCTTCCATCGGATTTCCTCTCCGCACTCCTGGAGCTGCAAAAGAAACGTGCTTTTCAATAACTGCACATGGTGCACAACAGGTCAAAATGGCCGCCAACCAGGATCTGGAGAGAAATGTGAACTCTACTCCCAAGATGTCAGCAAAGCCGCTGCCAAAATGGCAAGCCGAGTACAGTGGTACCTCGGGTTAAGTCCTTAATTCGTTCCAGAGGTCCGTACTTAACCTAAAACTGTTCTTAACCTGAAGACCACTTTAGCTAATGGGGCCTCCTGCTGCTGCCGTGCCACCGGAGCCCGATTTCTGTTCTCATCCTGAAGCAAAGTTCTTAACCTGAAGCACTATTTGTGGGTTAGCGGAGTCTGTAACCTGAAGCGTATGTAACCCGAGGTACCACTGTACTAGGGAAGGCGAGGTAACCTGACAGCACTTACATATAAAAGTACTGTGGGTAGTTTTAGTCATCTCAAGAAGGCCATAATGTAGGAATACAGGAAGCTGCCCTATAATTAGTCAGACAAATGGACTATCTAGCTCAGTATTGTCTACACAAAAATGGCTGACTTGTGGCACTCCAAGGGTTGTTAGGCTTCAACTCGAACCCCTCTTGAACACTGGCCTTGCTTGCTGGGGCTGATGGGAGTTGGAGTCCAATAAGGTCTGGAGGACCACAAGTTAGCCGTTCCTGTCTACACTGTCTGGCAACAGCTCTCCAATATCTTCTTCCTTGGAGGTTTTGAGGATAAGTTTGGAAAAGCATCAACGGCAGAACACTCAGAGCAGGAGGCTGGAATAGGTAATCTATTAGGCACCTTCCAGTTTCAATACGATTATCTGATGAGAAACGATAATAGAGAGCATGGCAAATGGGGATATTGGCTAAATAGAATCAAGGAAAAAGGAACCAAAGGTATTGCATGGGGGAAACAACTGGTGTGATGGGCAGATGGTGGCATGAAAGGAATGAGATAAGCAGAGAGAAGAAAACAAGGTACCTATGGTATGAGTGCAAGATGCAGACAAGGGAAGCTCAAGAGTTCAACATCCAAGTGCTCCAACAGGGCATCATCTGCCCTGAGCATGGAAAGCCTATTTCATTCCAGGGTTTCTCTAAAACAGGGTTTGCCAAACTTCGGTTGCCAGCTGCTTTTGGACTACAACTCCCATCATCCCTAGCTAGCAGGACCAGTGGTCAGGGATGATGGGAACTGTAGTCCAAATCCAACCTGAGACCCACGTTTGGGAAACCCCGATTTAAATCAAGGATGGGGAAATATGTGGCCCTCCAAATGTGGTTGGATTCCAACTCCCTCCGGCCTCAGCCAGCATGACCAATGGTCAGGGATGACAGAAGTTGTAGTCACTACAATACCTGGATGGCCGCAGATTCTCCATCCCTGCTCTCAGGTCTACACTTCCATTCTAATTCAGGGTTTGGGTTTTCAGCATCGGATATGCCTTCCTCAATAAACAGACAAATAAATAAATAAAACAACACTCTTCCTTTAAGGACTTGTAACAGGAACACACTGCCTCGAATCCAGATGTCAATGACATTTGGCTATATTATAGACACTCTCACTTTGTTCCTAACGCCGCCGCATTTTGAGCTTCACTGGACCCAGATAAAAATAGCACTGCCAGCGGTTTTGAACTTCCAGTCAATAACAGAGAAGCCTTCGCTAAGGGCTAAAACCCACAGATTGTGCATCTAAAGACCCAGAGTCAACCTTTCATTAAAAGGATCTTGAGCACCAGGGCTGGGAGCCTCCAAACGTTGCTGGCACTCAAGAGGTTTTGCAGCATCGGGTCCCTGGGCTGATTCGGATCAGGACAGCTCCTTTACAGACTAAATTGGCTCAAAACCCTGCATTTCTACATCCTGACTGCGGAAAAGCCCGTAGCTCCTCAGTATGGCAGAGCAGGCACTTTACACAGGGAGGATCCCAAGACTCAGATCCTGGCTTCTCCAGCCTGAAGCACCTTAGGCAGCGGGTGATGGTTATGACCAGAGAGAGCTGCTAAGTAGCCCAGTGTAGAAACCGCTAGCCGGGATGGTCCAGTCGCCTTCTTTGAATGACAGGGCGCTATGGATCAGCTAACCTGAATGAGGGATATGCACCTGAAATTAATTTCCTCCCCTCTGTTTATTACCTTGTTCTGGCCCGGATCTGGAGAGGGGATCCGGACAAGGGACGATGTGGGGGATCAGCAACACAGGCTCTGATCTGGAGTGGGGCTTTGGGAAACCTTCCAGCGACCCTTTTGCAGTCTCTGGTCTCCTCCTTTTTCTTTGCCTCCAGGGCTTCCCCTTCTTGCATGAGCCGACAGACCCCTAAAAAGACAACGTTTTGCACTTTTTGCAATCCGCAGCGGTTCTATTTATTGTTTATTTGTATGTTATCTCCCCCCAAAAAGGAAATTTCTAGCCGGAAGAGAGGGTTGGGGAACGGGAAGGAAGTAGGACAGGAAGGTGGCCTTAGCTATTTCCTTCCTCCTTCATTTTTTGCTTTTTCCTGGAGCCTTCTAGGAATCTGATCGCTGGTGGTTTTAACCCATAGATCCTTTGCAGGATCGAGAAGACAGGAGCGGGGATCGTGTCTCAATTTTGCAGGCAGCCGAGTTGGGACGTCCTGAGATGAGATGCTGCAGCCTCCAGGCCAGAGAGAGACTCGCTTAGGAGTGGCCCCTGCCTTGCTTTTGAGCGTCCATCCCGGGAACCGCGTCATTGCATTGCATAGAAGGAAAATGCTGATTATATTATGGATGCTTTAGCTGAGATTTCTGCATTGCAGGAGGTTGGACTAGATGACCCTTCGACCCATTCCAACTCTGCGATTCTGTGAGGATGACGATTGGATCTGCGCTGATTTTATTAAATCCTCATGTTCACTCTAAATGCACCTCACCTCTGGCTCTGGCCAGCACCAAAAATTACAGAACATAGCATGTCCTGGAGGCTCAGTACAAATTTAAAAAAAACAAACGGATCTGTTGTTTTGGGTTCTTGTAGCTTTTATATGGCTGTAGTGTACAAACTATAGTGTACAAAGCACATTATCTTGTGGTAATGATGCCCATAACCTGTGTGAAAAGCAATAAATTTTGTCTGCCTCAGACCTTCTGACATCCATGTCATTCATCATCATCATTTTTAATTTGTATACTGTCTTTTTATCTTACAATACGTAAGGTGGTTTACAAGCTGAAGAAACAAAAAATGTACATCTTATAACCATCTAATGCAATACAAAAATGTGGTAATAAAACATAACTTTAAAATAGGCAACCTCCATCAAAAAAGTAACATTCAACAATCATTAAGGTAAAGGTAAAGGGACCCCTGACCATTATAGGTCCAGTCGTGACCGACTCTGGGGTTGCAGCGCTCATCTCGCTTTATTGGCTGAGGGTGCTGGCGTACAGCTTCCGGGTCATGTGGCCAGCATGACTAAGCCGCTTCTGGCGAAACAGAGCAGCGCACAGCCGGAGCGGTACCTATTTATCTACTTGCACTTTGACGTGCTTTCGAACTGCTAGGTTGGCAGGAGCAGGGACCGAGCAACGGGAGCTCACCCCATCGCGGGGATTCGAACTGCCGACCTTCTGATCGGCAAGTCCCAGGCTCTGTGGTTTAACCCACAGCGCCACCCGCGCCCCTTAACAATCATTAGAATAGTATAAAATAATAATATCAACATATAAACGTTAAACAGAAATCCACTCAACAGTTACAAAAATATCTAAACTATAATCAATAAAACAGCAAGCCACAGTACATAAAACAATACAATACACATGGAGAAGCAGAGGGTGGAGCAAGGCAGGTGGAAGGAGGCCTTGCCTGGTGGAGTTTCTCCCCTCACAGTTCTTCCTTCAGGCACAGCTTACTTATGAGGAGGAATGGATGGCCAGACCCTCTTATGGGGGGGGGGAGTGGTAGGCAAATCAGGTCTTGATATTGTTGTGTTACTGCCATCTTTGGCAGTGTGCGTTGGTGTTATGTACTGAAGTTCTCACCCTGGGCCAGCAGGGGGATACTGTAGATAGTTTTCACTCAGGTCCACGTCAGTTATTTTAGGCAGGAAACCCTGGGTTGTTGTTGCTACAATGTTGATAGCTGGCTGCCTATAAAAGCAGGCCGGCTGAGCTGTTTGCTGTTCAGTTTTCTGTTCCAGCTTATAAAATAAAGAGCTGCTCTGGAGAAATCGCTGTGTCGTCTGCCATGTCTACCCACTATTCAACAGTTGTAATATACTGCACACCCCATTTAGATTCTGTGAATCCTGCAGTCCCTATATGCTATGCATAATCAATTTGCATCTACTTCCATAATTTATTCCGGGAGAGGCAAAGGGTCTTTCACAGGGCTTTGACAACTGGAAAGGAATCCCTGCTCTGGCCAACTTCCAGCTTCTAGGATCTTTGGAGAAAGGGTAGGATCCAGCAGCAAAACAATAGTTGCATCCGGCTGTAGAAATCTTCTTCAGTCATTCCAAAAATCACAGGACAGTCGTGACCAGAGACTTCAGAGTGGTACATGCCCCCCCCCCATTTTATTCTCACAACAGCCTTGCAATGTAGATTAGGCTGAGAGATGGTGAGCAGCTCAGGGTCGCTTCGTGACTTATGTGGGAAGGTGGGGATTTGAACCTTTATCTCCCTGGTCCTAGTCTGATACTCTTAACCATTACACCACCATAAATATCCCCTGCCACTCAATACAGTACAGTGGTACCTCAGGTTAAGTACTTAATTCGTTCCAGAGGTCCGTTCTTAACCTGAAATTGTTCTTAACCTGAAGCACCACTTTAGGTAATGGGGCTCCCGCTGCTGCCGCGCCACCGGAACACGATTTCTGTTCTCATCCTGAAGCAAAGTTCTTAACCCGAGGTACTATTTCTGGGTTAGCGGAGTCTGTAACCTGAAGCATATGTAACCTGAAGCGTATGTAACCCAAGGTACCACTGTAGATTTCAATTAAAGATTCAAACCATAGATGTTTATGAAAGATAAGCACATTTACATAAAGCTTATTGACTAAGCATAGAGGGCAAAACTCATAGGAGCCAATTCCTAGGGGCTAAGGTCCCTTCAGTATCCCATGGAATATTTGAGGGGACCGTCCGCCCCTCCCCTGTTGATGACCATTGCCATTCAAATGGGGTGTGTGCTGCATCATGTAATCGATTATGCAGGGTGGTGCTTACCTGCCCCCCCCCCATATTTTATTCAAGTTGGTACCCCTGGCAGATCTGGACTTTCTTTAGCGTAGGACAACATACCAGATACAGTATGTTTGGAGTTCTTTGGTGTAAATTTTTTCATGTTTCAGAGCAGTATTTGAAAGATCCTTGCTGTTTGGAAACTGTTGCTCTGGCACAGTGGCGTAGCATGGGGGTGCAGGGGGGGCCCGGCCGCACCGGGCGCAACATCTGGGGGTTAGGGGGCGCAAATCCACGGGTTAGGGGGCGCAAATTACTTGCCTTGCCCCAGGTGCTGACAACCCACGCTACGCCACTGCTCTGGCAAAAATCAGTAACAACGTGGAAGAGCTGCTTCAGAGATTTGGATCAGCAGCCACATTCGTCTTACGCAGCAATCTCCGGAGTAAACCATTAAACCGTGAAAGGCAGATGCATTTCCCAAAACCAGGGAATTGCTGGACTCCAGGGCGGGGAAAAAAATCAATGATTTTAAAAAATATATATTTAAAAATCAGATTTTTTTATTTAAATAAGATTTTTAAAATAAAATGCTTTTGGAGGAAAAATCTTTCTAAAGATAGTTTTCAATTTAAGTTACATTATAGTCTGTGAGAAGGAGTAAAAAGGTGTGCCTCGAACTCAATTGTAAATTCCTGCGTTGGGCTGTTGTAAATTCCAGCGTGGGTTCGGCTGCAGGGGAGCCAGGTCAACAAGATAAGGAAGTAGAAAGAGTCTCTAAATAAGGTTAGGTTTAGAGAGTGTACAATGGATGATGTATTAGTACCATGTCTTTGATGATTAGACAGATTGTAAGCCAAGCTTTGAATGAAGGGCGGCAGCAATAGGGATAAATACACTTGCCCGTCCATTGTTCGGGGCTCTTCGTACCACCCTGGGACGGGGAGCCCGCCTTTGCAAACGCGTTATAATAAAAGGGAAGTAATAGACCTTATCTCGGTGTCTCCTTGTCTCATTGTAAGTCCACGTAAGTAACTTCTCACAATTTTTGGCGCCCAACGTGGGGCTCTCGACGACCTGCTCGGCGGGGGCTGGGGAACGGATCAGCCGGCACTCCGACTTTCGGAGAGATCTGTTGCTCAGGGCCCGCGGTGACAGGTTCCGGGAGCTGGAAGGACGGAGAACCGACTTAAGATATTCTGAAAGACTGGTGGTCTGGGACCGCCGCAGTCGGGGACTGCCTCGCCCTGCAGGGACGCCTGCCAGTTTACCAGCCACCGAGAAGGAGGCACTAGACTGAAGGGGGTGAGTATCTTGGTAATATATCCCTGGGAAGGGGAATATTGGGTGTTGTTGGTGTGTGGTCTCTGTATGAAAGAGAGGTTCCAAACGGACGCGTGAGTGTGGACCGGGGGGCCTGGGACCCCGGCGGGAGGATTAGCTTGCGGTTCCGTTCTCCCGCGAGGGAAACGGCCAGGCGATTCCGCGTGATTGTGTGAGTGAACGAAAAAGAGACATAATAGAGTATGGGAAAGAGTCAGAGTACATGTAAAAGGGGCCCCAGTAATGGGACCAAAGACCCCATAGATCCAAATAGTCCTTTGGGACAGGTTTTGTTGGCTTGGGATGATAAGGCAATTAGACCCAGATAGAGTAAAAGGGATCATGGAACTACGACCACCTAAAGATAAAACTGATGTAAGAAGAATGTTAGGATTATTGGGATATTGCAGATTGTGGATAGATCAGTATTCAAAGTTGACTCAGTTTTTGAATAGGAAACTGACAGGAAAACAAGAGGAGGTGCAATGGGACGAGGAAGATAAGGCCAGGTGGGAAGGAATTAAGAAAACTTTAATAACTAGTCCGGCTCTGGCCCTGCCAAATCTACAGCAGCCGTTCCACTTGTATGTGACAGCGGCTGCTCAGACGGCAGTAGGAGTCCTGGCTCAGAAAAGAGGGGGGCGATATCAGCCAGTAGCTTATCTAAGCGCAACCTTAGAACCAGTGGTTAGAGGATGGCCGGCGTGCATTCAAGCGGTGGCTGCAGCGGCCGAATTAGTATTGGAAAGCAGGAAATTGACCTTTGGGGGAGCACTGATAGTGCACAGCCCTCATCAGATAGGCGCAGTACTGACAGGTGCTGCACCCACCTGGATGACGGACAGGCGCCTAGTGCAATATGAAGGGATACTCAGAACTGGAAATGATATAACCATAGGGACAGATAGAAATTTGAATCCAGCGGAATTCCTAAGAGTGGAGCGGCAAGAATGGGAACTAGAGGAGCATGATTGCCTTAAAGATATAGAATTAATGGCCAAAGTTAGGGAAGATCTAAGCGAGGTACCTCTAACGGAAGGGGAAAGATGGTTCGTAGATGGATCTAGTTATGTGAGGGAAGGAAAAAGAAGGTCGGGATACGCAGTGGTCAAGGAAGACGGGGAGACGATAGAGAGTGGGGCCCTCCCTAGCACGTGGTCAGCCCAGAAATGTGAAGTAATGGCGCTAACCCGAGCCCTGGAATTGGCAACCGGGTTAGATGTGACAATCTGGACTGACTCAAGATATGCATGGGGAGTGGTGCATACTTTCGGTTGGACCTGGAGAGAAAGGGGCTTCATAAAGGCGGATGGGAAACAAATTGAACACGTTGCTTTACTCGAGCGGCTACTAGAATCCCTGATGGGACCTCGGAATATAGGCATTGTGCACATCCTCGCCCACACCAAAGGATACAGTTCGGAGGAACAGGGAAATGCATGGGCTGATCTCCGAGCGCGAGAAGCGGCGGAGGGGGAACCAAGGAAGGAAATATTTAAACAATGTGTCCTGCAAGTACCTGTGATTGACCCGCAGGATGTAAAAGATTTAGTGTTCACTCAAAAGGAGAAAGAATAGATGGAAAAGGAGGGATGGGAAAGAAAAGGAGAAAGTTGGGAGGCTCCGGAAAAGCAAATGGTCCTTCCAAAATCAACTATGTTAAATATATTGGAGAAAATACATGAAGGAAGTCATTTAGGCACGGAGGGAATGGTGAATTTGGTGAAGTCAGTGTATTGGAGTAGAGACATGTGGCCGATGGCGCATGCCATCGCATGGAAGTGTCTGATATGTCAAAAGGTTAACAAAGCCCGGGCAAGGAAAACTGAAAGGGGTGGGCGGCCTCTAGCGGTATGGCCCTTCCAGAGAGTACAGGTAGATTTTACCGAACTGCCAGAAAGAGGGGGGCAGAAGTCGGTATGGAATAATAGAAGTCATAGACTCTGATAGGGGAACTCATTTCACCCAAACAGCAATGCAGGAGGTAATGAGAGCTGTGGGGATCATGTGGAGTTTCCACACGTCCTGCCACCCTGAGAGCAGCGGAAAGGTGGAACGGGCGAATGGGGAAATAAAAAACATTTGACTAAGTTATATCTTGAAAATGGGCTGCCTTGGACGAAAAATCTCCCTTTGGCACTATTAAGGATGAGGGTGGCTCCCCGGAAAGACACCGGTCTGTCCCCTTTTGAGATGATGATGGGTCACCCATATTTGGTAGTATTAGGAAACCCTCAAATCGAGTTCAGGGATCAGTTTATCAGGAAATATTTGCAGTCACTGTCCCAGTCTCTGTTATCTTTCCACAGACAAGGCATACTAGCACAGCGGCCCCCGCTCCTGGAGCAACAGCACACCTTTCAGCCCGGAGACCTGGTCCTGATAAAGGCTTGGCGGACGGAGAAACTCAGCCCGAGTTGGGAAGGCCCATACCAGGTCCTGCTCACAACCGAATCAGCAGTACGGACCAGAGAGCATGGATGGACCCATTACCACCGGGTGAAAAGAGCTCCACCTGAAAATTGGACAGCAGTGACTAGTCCAAATAATCCGCTGAAAGTTACGCTTACCAAATCAGGAACCGGGATCCAGAAGGGCGCACCTAGACTGTGATGTGTTTGTTTTGTACCTGTGTGTGTTTTTTTTTCGAGTGCTGTTGCTGTCAACATTGCGAAGGGTGTGTGCAGTGTGTGCATTGTACTGAAAGGTGCAGCATCATCTTTATAGAGGACGTTATACTCCAATATTGTGAAGTGAAATTAGGAGGGGAGGTAACGTGCCAATTAGCAGAAACCCCAACGGTGAGGCAAGCTTTAATCTATTTGAACCCCACACATGAAAGGTAACTGGCAAGTATTAGGAATAGTATTAATAGGATGGGCCACTTCATGGGCAACCCAATCGGAACCCCAGTGCACCGAGTGCATCCAGACAACCCGAACAGGCAATAAAATCACACAGACCCTAATGTATTATAATATAGCGCCAGAATGTGTTCAACAGTTAGATCCTTGTGTTCACAACCAAACTCAATATTATAGATGTAGGGTAAAAGGAAACAAGACGGAATGCTATGAACCCCTGGCGGTGGGACCCATAACTTCCAGTATATATGTTTACGGATATAAGGGCGGAACCGCTAATCAAGCTGGTGAGGGGAGAAGTATGTGTTCCTTGGCCCAAAACCGACAGGGTTATATAGCACATAATACAACAAGGGGAGAGGGCAGGATTATGGTCTGTTTTGATGCTTGTATCGCAATAGATAAAGGACAGGGCCCAAATGGAGGGGCAGGGGTCTGGTGTGGAAATCGTGGTTGGGAACAATCATATTTACAGGAAAGAAAGTACCTTTTCCAGAGAATAAAAGGAAGTAACGTGGGGGCTGGGGCCGGGGTATATAATTATTGGTACACAGAGGGAGTTAATAAACAGCCCACCTATAGAGGCCCTGAGGGAATAAATCTCACTAGGGGAGCTGCCTCCACCGACTGCTCCACAGGAAAATGCAACCCAGTATGTCTATGGGCGAGCGAGAGACCTTCTACTTCGCCTAAATTTGTGCACATAGGTATAGGCATTGATGGGACTGGAAAAGATCCTTATGGATATCTCATCATACAAATACACACAACTAAGGTAACGAGACAACCCATATCAGTATTCGAAGATTTTGAGGAAGAAGTACAGCATTTAAATACCCTTCCCCTACCCCCTAAAGCCCATAATATGTTCCTAAGTTTAGCTGAGACTATAGCCAAGGAATTAACGGTGAAAAATTGTTTTGTATGTGGAGGAACAAATATGGGGGATCAGTGGCCATGGGTGGCTCATGAAGTAAACTATACGGAGGTATATAAAACACAAAACAATTACACTTATAAGCATTTGGGTAACGAGGTATGGCAAATCTCTAATCACCTAGTTGGGACAGAATGCTTCACCAGGAACACCAGCCGAATAAATGGAACACATGTAGGGACACTCCCTTGTATAGGACAATGGGAGGACAAACAGTGGTGGAGTCAAGGGAATAATAATAAAACTTGGCCCTCTCCCCTCGGAAATATTACCAATATGAGCTTTCTCCTAGACCCGGAGAACAGAATGCTAGAATGGACAACCCCCGATGGGTTTTACTGGGCTTGTGAGAGCTATGCTTACAATAGGTTACCTTTAAATTGGGTCGGCTCATGTGTATTGGCAACCTTAAGGATATGTTTGGTTCATGGTTCCCTAAATTACCTGGTCTGCAGGCCATAGTGGCCCTAATTGGGTTAATTGCGGCAGGATGCGTACTACTTCCATGCGTTCTGCCAATCTTTGTTAGAACCATCAATAATTCTTTGTCCCTCCTAGCGGAACGGAAGGTATCCACTTATTTCATGAAGATGCAATATGCCTCAGTACCCACATCCGATGAGGAAGCAGAAATAACAGCCCAAGAATTATTATGTGAGTTCGAGACAAGATACAAAAAGAGGGGGGATTGTGAGAAGGAGTAAAAAGGTGTGCCTCGAACTCAATTGTAAATTCCTGCGTTGGGCTGTTGTAAATTCCAGCGTGGGTTCGGCTGCAGGGGAGCCAGGTCAACAAGATAAGGAAGTAGAAAGAGTCTCTAAATAAGGTTAGGTTTAGAGAGTGTACAATGGATGATGTATTAGTACCATGTCTTTGATGATTAGACAGATTGTAAGCCAAGCTTCGAATGAAGGGCGGCAGCAATAGGGATAAATACACTTGCCCGTCCATTGTTCGGGGCTCTTCGTACCACCCTGGGACGGGGAGCCCGCCTTTGCAAACGCGTTATAATAAAAGGGAAGTAATAGACCTTATCTCGGTGTCTCCTTGTCTCATTGTAAGTCCACGTAAGTAACTTCTCACATAGTCCAAAGGCTATTCCTCAGGAAATAAGGATCTGTTTTATGGTTTTCATGTGTGCTAAAACTCAGTCTAAGTTTTTTTTAAAAAAGTTTAACCACATCAGTTAACAAACATGGATACATATGCTATGATGTTATTGCTTTAGTTAAATAAATTGTTTAAATTGTTATTAAGAAAACAATTATATTTCTCCTTCCAATAAAGTACAGCAGAAAAGTTGTCCAAATATAAACAGTTAACTTATTAAACCTCACAACAATTTCATAATTATCTATGTATTTCTAAGAGTATAACCAAATCAGTAATTTTTGATATTTTAAATAACTGTAAAAACTACTCTGAAAATTAATTATTCCAAAAATGAAACCTTCCTCTGGTTGTAAATATTAAGATTATACCAGAAAGAATGACTCTTTCTGTAAAAAAAATGATTTAAATAAAGTCTTACTGACTAGTGATTTAAATTGTGATTTGAACCAAATCCACCCTGCTGGACTCCAACTGTGATCATCCCTGACCAGCTGGGACTGAAGGAAGTTGGAGTCTGATGACATTTGGAGGGCTATAACCAGGCATTTGTGGCACGTGCTGGGTAGCTGAACTTAAACCCCATCTGCAGAGTGCCATACCATTTTAAACAGTCATGGCTTCCCCCAGAGAATCCTGGGAACTGTAGTTTGTTAAGGGTGCTGAGAGTTACCTGGAGACCCCCTCACAGAGCTACAGTTCTCAGTGATTTAACAGTAAATTTTCATTCCTTGGGAAGCCTAAGAACTGCTCTGTTTAGGCTGCCCACCCTTCACACTGTGTATTTATTATTGCAGGGATTATTGCGATCACCCTGCTAACTCAGTGGCTGTATAAACTGCAAAATGGCTACTCCACGTTGAGCAATGCAGTGACAATAGTAGTTCGGCAACCACCAGTGCTAGTTAAGAAAGTACATAATTACTAACAAAAGCATCCTTTTATTGTCATACGACAGGCAGCAATGTCAAGACTTTCCCCATTTACTCCCCCACCCGAAAATGTTTTCTGAGATCTTTGTCCTCTCTAATTCCAGCAAACAGGTTGGAGGCATAAAATCAAGGAAGCCATTTTTACTGAAGAGTCTTTTTCTCTTCCAGTTACCAGATGAGCCAAGGGATGCAAAGCTTTGCTTCAGATCCAAAGAGCCCTACCAGATGTTCAGGGTCAGCTGCGCATCCTAATTCCTTGAAATGACAACTGGGGACGGTCAAAGGTCCAACAGCACTTTCTGTCAGAAGCCTTAAAGATAACTTCTCCGTTGTGGGAATGTGTAAGAGAGTCGCCAGTATCATGTACGATGTTTGAACATTTCCCCCACATGTCACCAGAGCAGAGAGAGGTCATTCTCAATAGTGGATTCTCTTCTGATAAGAAAGACAATATGATTTGGGAGGAAAGCCTTTCTTGAAGTCACCAGGGAAACCAAGGATCTAGCCTGTCATGATTCCTTGATATATACTGAGCAAAACAGGCTGGCTGAGGCAGATCCCACACAAAAGGACTCTGTTCAGCTGGAGGTTCTGGTTGGTGATGAAATGCAAGTTTGCAGGTGTTTATTTACTCCACCTGAGCACCTAATCATATCTCAAACTCAGTGAGGAACAAGCGACTGGGCACATTTGGGAAGGCTTCATGTATTTCCACAGGATGTGTTCCAAAGTCAGGACAAGGCGAGAAAAGACTGTCAAGTTCTTCAAAGGCAGCCAGACCCCCAGACTGTGGGAATTTTCATGGAGGCAGGAAAGGATATATTGTTTAATTATATCCTTCCCAACTTGTGTTAACAAGTTCTATAATTTAGCAGAGTAACATTCCCTTTTTCCCTTTTCTTCTTGGGAGAAAAGCGATGGCAAACCTAGACAGCATCTTAAAAAGCAAAGACATCACCTTGCCAACAAAGGTCCGTATAGTAAAAGCTATGGTTTTCCCAGTAGTGATGTATGGAAGTGAGAGCTGGACCATAAAAAAGGCTGATCACCAAAGAATTTATGCTTTTGAATTATGGTGCTGGAGGAGACTCTTGAGAGTCCCATGGACTGCAAGAAGATCAAACGTATCCATTCTGAAGGAAATAAGCCCTGAGTGCTCACTGGAAGGACAGATCCTGAAGCTGAGACTCCAAGACTTTGGCCACCTCATGAGAAGAGAAGAGTCCCTGGAAAAGACCCTGATGTTGGGCAAGATGGAGGGCACAAGTAGAAGGGGAAGACAGAGGATGAGATGGTTGGACAGTATTCTCGAAGCTACCAGCACGAGTTTGACCAACCTGCGGGAGGCAGTGGAAGACAGGAGTGCCTGGCATGCTCTGGTTCATGGGGTCACGAAGAGTCGGACATGACTAAACGACAACAACATTCCCTTTTTAAACTTGTACTGTACAGCGGATAACGTTTGCCAGGCTTGTATAAGCCTCTAAAATAAGTTTCCTGGTAATTTCCCCTTTATTCCCTCTTAAAAAGATTAGACACGACACAGTTTTGTATAAAAGTATAAAATAGTTTACTCACATTCTGTTCACAGATGGATCCCAGAAGGCAGACTTAAGTTACAAAATGTATACACCTGGAATCTATCCCATAAGGAGATAGTTCCTTTGTCCTCTCTTGGCTGGAAGCCAAGAGAGCATCTCAGACTAAGAAGATGTTGCTGTTAGCTATTCCACTTGGCACCTTTAATTCTTTTATGATCTGTTGTTTGAGCATGAAAAGCTCGCGGCTCCTTTCTGTCTTTATGATCTGATGTTGGCTGCTAGGCTGACGACTGTGATTGACGAACAGAAACAGACTTAGGAGTACTTTGCTTTCTTTTGGATCTGCAGTCCTTTGCAAAATGTCCTTGTTTATTGAGGAACCAACAACTCTTGGCAGCTTTAAACGTAGTTGTATCACCACAAGTTTGCATATGGCGTTCCTCATTATTTCTGGAAATAGAAGTGCTTATCACGCAAGCCTCCCTTCTGTCCAACTCGCCCATTAATCTTGCCGTTACCCCTTCCACAGTTAATTGTGCTGGTGGAATGGCAGATATCTGGCTAGCTACACCATCAAAGTCCTCATTAAAGGAACAAAGAATGGTAAATACATACTGAATATCAGGTATCTCCATGTCCCTTCGAATCAATTCACCGTTTATCGTCTCCAGACATCTCAAGTGTGCCACCAAATCACCACCAGGCTGCAACTTCGTCTGGTACAGCTACTTCTAATATATACTGCTGCAAGACTGTCCCACATTTCTTTGGCAGTTTTCTTATTCCTACTTGCTGGTCGCTGACAGCCAAATTAATTATCACCCTGGCTTTAAAACTAGGTCACGTTATTTGCTCTGGCCTTTAAAGAAGTACACATCTTGTGGAACAATAATGAACCATCAAATTTAAAGAGACCATTCAACAGTTGCTTCTTCGACGAATGGAGTCAGAGAGAGAGATGGCTGTCTCCCCTGTGCTATTTTGTTACCTGCAAAGGTGAGGTCACACCCACCACTGGTCACATGTAGAGGAAGTTTGTCCCAGTCCAGGTGGAAACATGAAGTTCCAACTGGCTGGTCCAGACAACCCCTCTTTATGTCCACTCTAGGAATGTTGTATTTGACTGCTCTGTGTTTCACATCCCACACAGAGAGGCACCAGTCACTAGGTAGAGATGGGAAGTTCTATTTGATCTGAAGGATCCTTGTGGGGCCACCGAGGAGGCTCTCTCCATGGTGGAGCTTTCGATGCGTGATGACGTTGGAGCTCTGGCTGAACGTTTTCCCACAGTCAGGGCACATGTAGGGCTTTTCGCCCGTGTGGATTCTCCGGTGTTTTGTGAGGGACGAATTGACGTTGAAGCTCTTCCCACAGTCGGCGCAGACGTAAGGCTTCTCTCCCGTGTGGACTCTGAGGTGCGTCGTCAAGTGGGCCCGTTGGCTGTAGCTCCTCCCGCAGTCCGGGCACTGGTAGGGCTTCTCTCCTGTGTGGATTCTCTGGTGTCTGGCAAGGTTGGAGATGACGGTGAAGCTTTTCCCACAGTCCCCGCAGATGTAAGGGGTCTCCCCTGTGTGGGTGCGCTGGTGAGTGATAAGGTAGGAGCTGGTGGTGAAACTCTTCCCACAGTCGCCACACTTGAAGCGTTTCTCTCGGCGGTACGGGCTCTGCTGGCGCCTGGCCAGGTGAGGTCTTTCAGGGAAACTCTTCCCCCAGTCGGCGCCATTGTAGGGTTTCTCCACGGTGTGGATTCTCTGGTGAGCAATGAGCTTGGAGCTGATGGGGAAGCTTTTGCCGCACTCTGGGCAGACGTAGGGCTTCTCGCCCGTGTGGAGCCTCTGGTGTGTGATGAGGTTTGAGCTGCCGCTGAAGCGCTTCCCGCAGTAGTGGCACTCGTAAGGTTTCTCGCCCGTGTGGATTCTCCGGTGTTTGATAAGGTCAGAGCTGACGTTGAAGCTTTTCCCACACTCCAGGCACCGGTAAGGCCTCTCCCCGGTGTGGAGGCGCAGGTGAGTGACCAGGTGAGACCTCTGGCTGCAGCAGCGCCCGCAGTCGGGGCACTGGTACGGCTTCTCTCCCGTGTGGCTCCTCTGGTGGCGCAGAAGGTTCGACACCACGTTGAAGCTTTTCCCGCATTCGTTGCACGCGTACGGCTTCTCCCCAGTGTGGATGCGCCGGTGAGTGATGAGGGCCGAGCTGTGGCCAAATTCTTTCCCGCAGTCGGGACATTTGTAGGGCTTCCCCCCGACGTGGGTTCTCTGGTGGCGGATGAGGTTTGAGAGGAGGCCAAAGCCTCTCCCGCAGTCGGCACAGCGGTGGAGCTTCATGCTCCCGTGGAGTCTCTGGCGGTTAATGAGGTTGGGAGGCCGGGCCTTAAGGATCTTCCCACACTCTTTGTGATGGTTACAGAGCCCTGGGTGGGTCGCACAGTCCTGAGGGCCCCCAAGAACCTCCATATAGGGAGGAGAGCAAGCCCAGCTCTCTCTGAGGAAGCTTTCATCTCGCTTCTCATGGGGTTCCCACTTCTTAGTGTCTGAGGACCCCCTTCTTCCACAGGCCATGTGAGACCTCACAGTCCCTGGGTACTCTTCCTTGTTTTCACTCTCTGAAAAGAAACCCACATGAATGTGTCATTCACAGATTCCGGAGAATCCTCCGGACAAAATAATCTCTCAAAGGACCTGTTGATGGCATTTTACCATTGTACTGTTGAGCGTGTATTAACTTATGGTCTGTGTGTGTGGTTTGGGAGCTGCACGGTCAGGGGAAAAACAATGTTGTCCAGAGTTGTAAAGGCTGCGGAGAAAATAACTGGGTGCACTCTCCCTACCTTGGATCAAATCTATGCTTCCAAGTGCCATAAGAAAACTGCAGAGATAGTGCAGGATAGTGTGTACCCCGGAAATGATCTCTTTCAGCTTTTGCCTTCTGGAAGAAGGTATAGGGTTATAAAGACCAGGACTAGCCGCCTGAGAAACAGTTTCTATTCAAATGTGATTTGGGTTTTAAATGCAGTGTAAGGTAGTCTCTGAGGGATGCGGGTGGCGCTGTGGGTTAAACCACAGAGCCTAGGACTTGCCGATCAGAAGATCAGCAGTTCGAATCCCTGCGATGGGGTGAGCTCCCATTGCTTGGTCCCTGCTCCTGCCAACCTAGCAGTTTGATAGACAGAATCTCCTGTCAGGTAAACACCAGAATTCTTTTCTGAGAGGCTGCACGTGAATTCAACTCAGCCCTTGCATGTGCGGAACAACTTCCTCAAGTGCATCTCAACTCCAAACACCCGTGGACCATTCCCAAATCTGCTGTGGGAGGGTTGGGGGAACTCCCATAGATGATTTGGGAGCATGCGGGTAGAAGAGAGAGAAGAAATTTGGTCAGATAAGTTGTTTCACACGCACAGTTATTCAGTTGGATGCAACAATTTGTGCACAGGAATAATATATACCTGACACCTTTTCTCTGCCAGAGCTCCCGTTAAATCCTTCCTGTTTGCCCAGGGATGAAGAACCAATAGTCCTCCGGTTATGAGTAGACTCCAGTTCCCATCAGCCCCAGTCAGAGTGAGTGAATGTCCACCTCCCATCTTCAACCACGAAACCAAAGACACGTCGCAGACCACCAGAGTGAAACTCACAGATCTCTGGTAGCCTGCGGACCACAGTTTGAGAACGCCTGTCCTAAAGTAAAACTTTCTCTTCCAGTCATTGTGTGCATGTTTCAAAAGGCTGACACACAGCAAAGGTCTGGCTCATTAAAAAACCCCTGACAACAAAGCCAAACCCCGGAAGTTTAAAAATGGCAACTGAAAATGATATTACCTAGTGTGCATTTCTTTATCTCCAAGAAAGGATGTCCAGTCTTTGGTGTCCCTTAGATTTGCATCTGGCTGCCACATGGGACAAAGTGCAGGCAATCTGTCCAGAGCGCTTGAGCTACTTCAGAGGACCGTCAAGTACGGGAGAAACCCAGAACTAAAGAGTTTGAGGGACGTCCTAGTGCAGCAAAGCCAAGGGTGATGCAGTGGCTCTCAGAAAGACAGAAATAACTGCGGCTTTTTACCTAGAGATGCTGCACAGTCCTCTTCGTCCCCTACTGCAGTATCATTCGTGGAGGATGCTTGGTCAGGGTGAGACAGGTGCACTGTTTTCTCCCCTTCTTCGTCTTCCTCCTCAGGTGTGCCCAGCTCCTAAAACAACAAGGCTCCTAATCTCACTGTCTGCTGTATTAACAACAATCACACCAGGATGGCTGCAGGGCATAGCCTTCCTGTGCCCAGGACTCTGTGTGTTCCACACTAACAAAATCCTAAATTCCTGTGCCGTGAAAAGATGATACAGTAGTAATATAATAATAATAATAATAATAATAATAATAATAATAATAATAATAATTTATTTATACCCTTCCCATTTGACTGGGTTTCCCCAGCCACTCTGGGTGGCTTGCAACAGATTAAGAACAGAATAAAACATCAAACATTAAAAATTTCCCAACACAGGGCTGCCTTCAGATGTCTTCTAAAAGTCAGATAGTTGTTTATTTCCTTGACATCTGATGGGAGGGCGTCCCACAGGGCAGGCGCCACTACCGAGAAGGCCCTCTGCCTGGTTCCTTGTAACCTCGCATCTCACAGTGAGGGAACTGCCAGAAGGTCCTCAAAGCTGGACCTCAGTGTCCAGGCTGAACGATGGGGGTGGAGACGCTTCTTCAGGTATACTGGGGATGAGGCTGTTTAGGGCAGGCATCCCCAAACTCTGCACTCCAGCTGTTTTGGGACTCCAGTCCCCATCATCCCTGACCACTGGTCCTGTTAGCTAGGGATGATGGGAGTTGTAGTCCCAAAACAGCTGGAGGGCCGAGTTTGGGGATGTCTGGTTTAGGGCTTTAAAGGTCAACACCAAAACTCTGAATTGTGCTTGGAAATGTACTGGGAGCCAATGTAGGTCTTTCAGGACTGGTATTTGGTCTTGGCGGCCACTCCCAGTCCACCAGTCTAGCTGCCGCATTCTGGATTAGTTGTAGTTTCCGGGTCAGCTTAAAAGGTAGCCCCACATAGAGCGCATTGCATAGTCCAAGTGGGAGATAACCAGAGCATGCACTACTCTTGCGAGACAGTCCACGGGCAGGTAGGGTCTCATTCTGCTTACCAGGTGGAGCTGGTAGACAGCTGCCCTGGATACAGAATTGACCTGTGCCTCCACGGACAGCTGTGAGTCCAAAATGACTCCCGGGCTGTGCACCTGGTCCTTCAGGGGCACAGTTAGCCCATTCAGGACCAAGGAGTCCTCCACACCTGACCACACCCTGTCCCCCCAAAACAGTACTTCTGTCTTGTCAGGATTCAACCTCAATCTGTTAGCCGCCATCCATCCTCCAACCGCCTCCAGACACTCACACAGGACCTTCACTGGTTCTGATTTAAAAGAGATGTAGACCTGGGTATCATCTGCATATGGCAACATGTCTAAGGCCACAACCCTATACTTCAGAAGTGGGGAAACATTGGTCCTCAATATGTTGTTGGACTCTCATCAACTCTGACTGTGCTGGTTGGGGCTGATGGGATTTAAAGGTCCGAAGGCTTCCCACCCCCAGTCTACATATTTTCTGAATGAATGAGAAGCACACGAAACTATTGCATTCAGACAAACAAACAAACCCAACTAGATTGTGCCCCAGAGGACTGATCAATATTCCCCTTAAGATGCCCACCTTTCTTGCTCCACAGGCACGATGGCTTAGAAACCTTCTTGAAATTGCCACTACTAAAATAAACCATGTGAAGATCTCCCCCCTACCTGAGTTGGTTCTTCTGTAGCCATTTCTTCTTTCAGCAGAATGCACAGGGTTGGGGCAGAAGATGGCAGGCGGATACGTGGCAGGCTGTGATGTAAAAAAACAGCAAAACAGCAAAAGAGTTCATTTTTAAGAAGGGATCCAGCACACTCCATGCCACAAACTCTGTGCTTCTCCTCTCAGTTTGACGGAGGGACTTGGCAGGTGTTCCCCGGTTCAAGTCCCTGGCGTTTCCAGTTTGAAAAGGACCAGGAGGCAGGTGATGGGGGGCGGGGCGGGCGGTGGAGGCCTCTGCTGGAGACCTGCTGCCAGACAGAGTAGGCATTACTGCGCCAGCTGCTAGATGGACACATATTTAGGTAACTTCCCAAGCTCCTTTCCAGCAAGATACCTGAGTGTTTTATAAAGGCCTGTTTCAGAGATGGGGAACCTTAGATTTTGGGGTGTAGTGGGGAATTCTGGACCCCCCCAAGACTCTCCGGAGGCCATACCCGCCCCCTTCTGGCAGGCTCTGCTTTGTAACCTCCTTGAGAGTTTTTGCCCGGCTGGAGTGTTTAATCTTCAAATACAAATATCTGCATTAGGCTGATTTTTAGGGTTAAGAAATTGCAGATTTAATAATAATAATAATAATAATAATAATAATAATAATAATAATAATAATAATAATAATATTTTATTTATATCCCACCCTCCCCAGCCGAAGCCGGGCTCAGAGCAGCTAACAACAATAAAAGTAACACAGCATTCTAAAATCAATTCAAAATCAAATTAATAGCAACCACTGGGCCAGAGTTCTACAAGGATCACCAAAGGAGGGAGTCAGACTGTGCCTTGGCCAAAGGCACTGGGTCTCACTGGGGAAAATGTGGTGAACGCCACGCAGGTGAACACAGCCTGGTCACACAATCCCAGCCTCGCCTACCTCACAAGGTTGTCGCGAGCATAAAGCAGGGTCGCCTTTACATAGGCCGCCTTCCGTCCCTTTTGAGGAACACGTGGGAAAGGACTATGCAAGTGTGCAGAAAACAAAACAAAACAACTCTCTCGTATGGCTCTCAGATCATTACCCATTGTCAGCTGATCTGACATTCCCCAGCAACGTAGCAGGAAGAAAAGGGGACGGAGACCCCGTCCTGCCCCACGCCACAGTTACCTAGAGTGTCCGGCTGTTCCGGAGTTAATCGCTGGATACCTCCGGGGTTCCCCTCTTGGGGGGGGCTAAGTCCAGGGAGTAGGTGGGCACACAGTCTCCACTTCGGTCGGGCGCGGAGGAGTGGGCGGAGACCCGAAAGGTTTCTCCCCCTCTGCAGGCGCCGATCAGCAACTGGGCGCCCCAGGCGAAGGGGGTTTTCCCTGGCCAATAATAAAGTCAAAGAAAAAGTCGATCTCCGATTGCAGCGCCCCATGCGACCCCTCGCCGCCCTCCTTCCTCCCCAGCTACTTCCAGCCCCTTCCTGTGCCGGCAGAAAAGCAAACCCCGCTACAACAGTCGCTGCAGCGAGGAAAGAGAGAAAAAGTAGGCAGGCGAGAAGGGGGATCAAAACAAAACAAAACAGCAACCTCTGCGCGGGGTCTGGGGAAGCTGCAAGGCACAGCAGCGCCCCCCCCCCCGCACGTTATATATATAAAACAGATGTCAAGTTACTATGCGGGAGGGGGGCGCCACCCGTTTTCTATACACGCAACTGCACGCGCGTGGGGAAAGAAGGCAGGGTTGCCAACTGAGTCGCGTGGGAGGGGGAAAGCGCCACAGCCGGGCGCTGCTATCCTGCAAAGGCGGAGATTCCCCAAAAATGCAGCTAAGGCTTGTAGAGTAAGGTCGCTACAGCAGCAGGCAATGCAAGGGTAAATAATAATAAATTTATTATTATTATTATTATTATTATTATTATTATTATTATTATTATTATTATTATTATTATTATTATTTGTACCCCGCCCATCTGGCTTAGTTTCCCCAGCCACTCTGGGCAGCTTCCATAGAAACCAAAATACACTAAAATATCACACATTAAAAACTTCCCTGAACAGGGCTGCCTTAAGATGTCTTCTGAATGTCAGGTAGTTGTTTATCGCTTTGACATCTGATGGGAGGGCGTTCCACCAGGCGAGCGCCACCACCGAGAAGGCCCTCTGCCTGGTTCCCTGTAGCTTTGCTTCTCGCAATGAGGGAACCGCCAGAAGGCCCTCAGCGCTGGACCTCAGTGTCCGGGCAGAATGATGGGGGTGGAGACGCTCCTTCAGGTATACTGGGCTGAGGCCGTTTAGGGCTTTAAAGGTCAACACCAGCACTTTGAATTGTGCTCGGAAACTTTGTAAAGGGCCGTGATTTTGTAACGTGGGAATGAGCGCCATAGTCCTTGAGTGAGGTCTGATCACCCCTTGTCCGAAGGAAGCAAGCCAGCAACCCCAAATCACACCGTTTTTGCAATGTTCCTCAAATTACACAGAGCCTGGGCATCTGTAAATGGGACTGGGAGAGTCGAAGGCAGCTTCTTATTTTCCTAAAGTTGCTCCTCTGGCTGCCTTTCCCAATAATCACCATCCTTTAATCTCTTTAAAATGTTTTATTGCAAGCGTTCGTCTAAAGTTTTGTTTCAAGTGAAGAGTTTTGCTGTTGAGAACCACCGAAATACACAATTAAAAAACAGGACTGTTACATTAAAGTGTGAAAAGCCTCTTTTTTAAAAATCTTGAAAACATTCCTTCCCGTGCCCTTATGAGTAAATTTCTCCCCAGAACTTGATACAAATTTCTTTTGTGTGCTTTCAGGGTAGAGCTGGGCTGGGGGCAGTATTTGAATAATCAGTTTGTTGCTCCTATTCCAAGGCACTAAAATTGTAGAATCTTAGAGCTGGAAGGGATCCATGGGTCATCTAGTCAAACCCCTCCCCCAATGCAGGAATCTCAGCTAAAGCATCCATGACAGGTGGCCATCCAACCTCTGCTTAAAATCACCTTGACTTCTATGAATCCTAGAATCCTAGAGTTGGAAGAGACCACAAGGGCCATCGAGTCCAACCCCCTGCCAAGCAGGAAACACCATCAGAGCACTCCTGACATATGGTTGTCAAGCCTCTGCTTAAAGACCTCCAAAGAAGGAGACTCCACCACACTCCTTGGCAGCAAATTCCACTGTTGAACAGCTCTTACTGTCAGGAAGTTCTTCCTAATGTTTAGGTGGAATCTTCTTTCTTGTAGTTTGTAGTTTGATGTGGTTACATCACAGATGGGGAACCTGTGGCCATTCTGCAAATTGCCCAGTGAATACTTAGCAAATTATGCTCAGAAGCCGCTCACAGGAGCAGTTTTAAAAAGTTATCAATACTTAAAGCACAAGAAAAGCAAGCAAATTCCCTAAATACTGTATATTCCTTCCAGTAGCACCTTAAAGGTAAAGGTAAAGGTACCCCTGCCCGTACGGCCAGTCTTGACAGACTCTGGGGTTGTGCGCCCATCTCACTCAAGAGGCCAGGGGCCAGCGCTGTCCGGAGACACTTCCGGGTCACGTGGCCAGCGTGACAAAGCTGCATCTGGCGAGCCAGAGCCGCACACGGAAACGCCGTTTACCTTCCCGCTGGTAAGCGGTCCCTATTTATCTACTTGCACCCGGAGGTGCTTTCGAACTGCTAGGTTGGCAGGCACTGGGACCGAGCAGCGGGAGCGCACCCTGCCACAGGGATTCGAACTGCTGACCTTTCGATCGGCAAGTCCTAGGTGCTGAGGCTTTAACCCACAGCGCCACCTGCGTCCCCTTGGTATCTGAAGAAGTGTGCATGCACACGAAAACTCATACCAATAACAAACTTAGTTGGTCTCTAAGGTGCTACTGGAAGGATTTTTTTTTATTTTGTTTCAACTACGGCAGACCAACACGGCTACCTCCCTAAATATAGTATTTTATATCCGCATTAGCAAGCTAAACAAAGCATTCATACTTAAAAAGATATACAGTGGTACCTCAGGTTAAGAACTTAATTCGTTCCGGAGGTCCGTTCTTAACCTGAAATTGTTCTTAACCTGAGGCACCACTTTAGCTAATGGGGCCTCCTGCTGCCAGGACATGATTTCTGTTCTCATCCTGAAGCAAAGTTCTTACCCCAATGTACTATTTCTGGGTTAGTGGAGTCTGTAACCTGAAGCGTCTGTAACCCGAAGTACCACTGTATCCCTAAATGTATGGAACCTTATGGCTGAGAAAGCTGTTGAAACCAGGTCTCCTATGCTCAAGTCGAACAATATCGCTGGCTTTGCAGAGCCATGAGCTGTGGTGCTTGGAACACTCGCCACCAAACATCAGACATGTTCAGATAGTTGATCTTGGTGGTGGCCTGTCTAAGTAATACATTGGAATGTAGGTAGGAAACATTATTGGCTCCTCAACCAATTGTGTAACAGAAAAACCACACGCTTAGGTATGTATGACACATCTGTCTTCCTGAATCAGGAACCACTGCCTACCAGGAGGGTGGGTAGCTTTTGGCCTCAGAGCTCCCCCGCAGGCTGAAAAAGTTTCCCCATCCCTGGGCTAGACTAAGGCTGTTGCTCTTCATCTTTATCAGGGCAGAGAGATTTATGGAGAAGACTTATCAGTGGCTGCTAGCCACGGTGTCCCTATGATCTGCTTCCACAGCTGGAGCCAGAAGCCACAGGAGGGAAGAGGAATCTCTCAGGTCCTGCTTGCAATTGATCAAATCAGTCAGTCGCTTTATGTAACCCAGGGCAACAGCCTTACTACAGCAGAAACGGAGAGGTGACAAAATTATAAAATCGGGAAGGGTAACCACTTCCTCACCCCTTTCAAATTAAGTCCCTTCTCCAGTGGGTGGAAGATCATTCAGGGGCCAAGGTTAGCTCAGTCGGTAGAGCATGAGACTCTTAATCTCAGGGTCCTGGGTTCCCACGTTGGACGAAAACACAGGAGCCAACTCCTAGAGGCCGAGGTCCTTTTGGTTCCCCCCAGTAAAATATTTGAGGGGGTCGCCCCCCAACCCAGTTGATAGGCATTGCCGTTCAAATGGTCAAAACAAAAAAATTCCTTCCAGTAGCACCTTAAAGACCAACTAAGTTAGTTCTTGGTATGAGCTTTCGTGTGCATGCACACTGTTTGGCTATGTTTTGACTATGGCAGACCAACACGGCTACCTATCTGTAACTCGTTCAAATGGCGTTTGCGTGCCATGTCTTGTGATGCGGGATGGGGGCCTACCTGGGCCACCCCAATAATTTATTCCAGTTGGCACCCCTGGGCAAAAGATTCCTGCATTGCATGGGGGTTTTGGACCCTCGTGGTCCCTTTCCAACTTTGCAGTTCTCCGATTTCCCTCCAGCGGTAAGGATTCCCCAGAACGCACCGAAACCGCTCGTCTTCTAGAACGCGCCCAACGATCTAGAACGCGCCCAACGATCTAGAACGCCGACGGAGATTCTTTTTCCACTCTCCGCGAGGGGGGGAGAAACACCTTTTTCCTTCGTGGGAAAACTCGCACGGGCAGGTCGAGAAGAAATATTTTAAGGTCACCGCGGAGGAAACTCCGATGAGAGCAGCAGCAAGTCCAGAAGACATAAATATAGATATATTCCAGATAGGATCGATCGATTTATTTATTAAAGAGAGCGAGCTGTTCTTCATCCACCCCATCTTTCACCCCCGCACCCCAACCCAACCCCCTTGCTGCAAGAGCCACTCGCGATCGATCCCGATCTGGGGGTCCTCGCCCAGCAGAGGGCTCCCCTTCCCGCTGCCAGCCGCCCGAGCTGCGCCCTTCTCTGCCGCCGCAGCCGCTCGGCAGCCCCGCACCGAGAGAGGCGGAGTTTCCTGAGTCAGCCGCCGCTGCACATCCGGATTAAGCAGAAGCGGCGGCTGCTGCTTCTCCTCCTCCTCCTCCTCCTTTACCCCCCCACCCCACAACACGCAGCAGGGACGACCCCCCCCCCCGGCCGATCTGCAAACTTGCCGGATCCGCGCTGCAGGTGACCAAAGGCGAGGATCCCCGCGGAGAGGTGAGGGAGGGGCTGCGCGCGGGATCGAGGCCTGGAGGGATTGCCGACTAATTGGCCCTGATCCCTCCTCCCCCCGCTCTTTTTTTTTTGTTTCACGGTGGGGGGTGGGAGGGAAGGGATGCCGAAGCAAAGCCCTTCTGCCGGTTGAGGGGTGGGGAGCCCTTTAAAGGGGAGGAGGGGGGAGCGATTAAGTCTCGGCCCATTTTGCTGCAGGGGGTGGGTGGGACTGGGAACAAGGGCGAGCGCCAAATTGGCCGCCGGGGGGGGGGGGAAGGAGAGAAAAGGAGACTTGATTATTTTTTCCACCTCCTTAGAAGATCAATGGCCAAATCGAATTGGGCTCCTGCGTCCTCCTGCAGTGGAATCGGAGCAAGCCGCTTCCCATCTGCCCCTATAGATTTCGGGGGTTAAGGCCCGGATTTAGTTTTCTGGGTAGCCTCGTAAGCGTGTTGCAGCATGCACAAAAAGTTTTAATTTGCAAGCAATCCGGGTTTTCTTTTTTTCTTTTTCGTGGTAGCCGAGCGCGTTCTGTTCATCAGCACGCAGAGACTCCTAGCCCTTTCTTGTGGGTTACTTTAATATGGGGGCGGCGGGGGGGGGGAATAAAACAGCGTCCCTGCCCGCTTTTGTACCAGAAGTTACGCCCACCTTTGTCATGTTAAGTTTTCTTGCTTGGTATCTGGTCTTCGCAATACTACTGCTTCCAAGAATTATTAGAAATTCTTGAAAAAGAGATTTCTTACATGGCCTTGGGAATTAAGCTCTCAGGGGCCCTTAGGCTATGAGCACAGCAATTTGAAATCTCAGAAATTAACCAGTATCACATACTGCTGTATTTATGCTTATTGCAATATTATATTTGCACTCGTATGTGTTTTTAAAAGTTGCCGAGCGTGATCCCTGAGATGTTGCAGGATAGCTCAATTCCAACAATAAAATTCTTATTATTCTGTGTTCAGAAGTAGCCAAGTTTGCCTTCTGCTAAAGTGTTAATGCAAGAAATTGGCAAAGTATGAAAACATGCAATTTTTTAAAAATCCAATATTGGAAAAAGACTTATTAGAATATGAATTGGAAGAACAGAAATGGTCTTAGCATTGGGTAAAATATGGAGGCACATTTCCAGTTATTCTAGTCCAGGATTTCCCAAACTTGGGTCTCCAGTTGTTGTTGGACTATAATTCCCATCATCCCTAACCGCTGGTCCTGCTATCTACGGATGATGGGAGTTGTAGTCCAACAGTTGGAGAGCCAGGTTTAGATGAGCAAGGGCACTAACCCCCTGGATGTTTTTGGGCTTCCAGCTCCTATCTGCCCTAGCCAAGCTAGGCCAGTGTTGATGGGAGTTGTAGTTCAGCAACATATGGTGCACGACCTGTTAGCTACCCCTGCTCAACAGTCTATTATGTTGTGTCAAAATCCACAAAAACGTTGTGCTACATTATGCCCTAAGCTTTCCTGGAGGAGAGCCTGTTTTATCAAATGATGCCTCTAACGTAGTGGTTTCTGGTATACAAAAGCTCATGCCTCGCTAAAGCAAACAAATTATGAACAAAGAACTTGCAGCACCTTGAACAATAGTATTATAATTACGGCTTCGGCGTGCACAGATTTCTCCGTTTTTAATCTGCTTTTGAACCCTTGCAGTGTAGGACATAGCACCGTTTGGACTTTATGCCTTGAGTTGCCCTAAATATCTCGAGCTGGACCTTCTGAAGGTGAACTGCATAAGGCATCATTTGCCAACCTGGTGCCCTCCAACTGGTCTTAGACAACATCTCTCATCAGCTCCAGCCAACTGGGAGTTGTGGTTCAAAACTCCTGATGGGAGCCAGTTTGGAGGCAGGGTGGAATCTCTTTAACATCACAGTTTCTGGCTGGTTTCCCACCCCCTTTTTTATTTGTTTTTTTTTTAAATTAAAAAAAAAGCATTCCCTCCCAATCTTGGGAGAGCTAAACTGCAACTGGTCTCACACACCCTGTTTGTAGACTCTTTACCTGACTAACCAATAGCAGATTGCACAAGAAATTAGCAATCCAAATAAGTATTGCCGCTGTGCAAATAAACATGCTCCGGATTGGGTAATAGTTTGTGTGTGGCTCTCCAACCCTTTATGTGTTCTTATTTTTTCCTCTGCCTTTTGATATTCCACCCTTTTGTATATATCAAATTAAAATCAGCAAGAGGTCAGCTTTCAAATCTGCCGGGAGAGTTATTATACCCACAGGGAGTTAGAATCCGTCAGCGATATTCATCAGCGAGGTGCTGTTGATGATAAATAATCCTCGTTTCTTCCAAGGGGCTGAGGGTGGAGTTTATGGTCTCTTTCCCCCTTTCACCTCTTCATACCAACCTTGCGAGGTAGGCTAGCCGAGGAGCTCATACTTTGGGTTCCAAGCTGGGGTTCAAGCCTAAATCACACGCTCTCCAGTTGCTGTGACTGGCCTGGTGCACTGAATGCTAAGCTTGGGTGTGGGAGGTGTGGGTTCAAATCTCTACTCAGCTGGGAAGCTCCCTGATTGGTTTGGGATGGGCCTGTCGTTCAGCGTAGCCAATCACAGCCTGCGTAAGCAGCGGAAGGGAATCTTCTAGACTGGCAATAGGGAACCTGCGGTCTTCTATATCTATCGTTGGGACTCCCAGCAGCCCCTGTCCAAGGGTCCAGGGATGATGGGATTTGTAGTCCCCATCAGACCTGACGCCCCGCAGATTCCCACATACCCCTGTATTAAGAGCAGGCATAGGCAAACTCCGCCTCTCCAGATGTTTTGAGACTACAATTCCCATCACCCCTGACCACTGGTCCTGTTAGCTACGGATGATGGGAATTGTAGTTCCAAAACATCTGGCGGGCCGGAGTTTGTCTATGCCTGATTGAGAGGATCAAACGACCCGCTTCCGGGTCTGCAAAACAACAGGGTCTTGTCATGCAGCTGGAAGATTCTAATATATGGCAGGTTTTTTGGGTGGTGGGTCCTGAGGGGGTGGAGAATGGCAAACTGCAGAGACCTTGAACAGGAGAAGGTCCAGAGTTTGTGACCCTGAAGGCCCCAATGAGCTTTAAAAACGAAATTTAAAAAATCACATTACCTCTGGAGTTGGAAGGCGGAATAAGCAAGACTTGGGGCGGCTTTTATTACTTGAAGTGAGCTTTAGAAATTCCTATGCAAAAGCCAGAGTGCAGAGAATATGAGCAGATTAAAGGTTTAGCCAGACACTGTTTTTGGAAAGAAACCCCACCTTTGTGGAATTGGACAGGAATTTCTGAGACCTTTTCCGCTCCCTGTAAAACCACAATCTCCAGGGTTTCTTGTTGGGAGTGTGTGGGGGGGGGGCATGGCTGTTGAATTAGTATAAGCCCAGTAGTGTAAACATCCTTAAAGAGCAGTGAAGCCTGTTCTGTATTGAATCTGGCCGCCATGGAAACCAGGAACAGTCCAATGAGATGGATGCCTGCAGAAGGGCTGGAGCTTTGCAAGCGCTTCAACAATGGGGCATGGGCAGTGGGCGGCATTTTAAATGTAGTAGAATTTTTCTCTGGGTATTAAGTGGGGCAGCTTGGTGTTTCCACACCCTTTCCTGCCCCTATCAGACTCACAAACGGCGCTGCTATGTTGCAATTGCACCGTCCTGAGTTGCCAGGCCAATGCAGCATTCGGCTACTTAAGGGGTTTTGTTTCTTAAAAAAATAAATAAACCATTTAATGTTTTGTACGCTGCTTTTCCCACGCTGGAGCTGAATTCCAAAAGCCTCCCAAGAAAACAAGCCATTATAATTTAAAAAACAAAACAAAACAGCGTCTCCTAATACAAGAGGAAGATGCACTTGTGGAAGCACACTAAAGGAATCTGAATAGCAAAAAATGCAAATCCATGTTGTTCACATTGGGATGTATGTGGGGAATGCCAATGGAAAGAACTGTCTAGTAACTGCTTCCTTCGAGGGTGAGAGAAAGGAGGAGGTGCTAAAAACGGGCTCTCAGCTTACGGGGCCAGCAGCCTCTTTTCTCACCCACTGCAGCCAGCTAAGCACCAGGCCATATGCACACCACCCCATATATTTAACAACAAGAGTCTGGAGGGGGAAAGCTTTCCAACCTGGTATACATCACCCACCTCCCTCCTGTCTCCCGTCTGGGGTTATTGGGCAAGATCCACAGGAACAGGACTCTCTCACCCTGGAGAATGAAACTACAGTGGTACCTCGGGTTACAGACGCTTCAGGTTACAGACTCCGCTAACCCAGAAATATTTCCTCAGGTTAAGAACTTTGCTTCAGGATGAGAACAGAAATGGTGCTCCGGTGGTGTGACGGCAGCAGGAAGCCCCATTAGCTAACGTGGTGCTTCAGACTAAGAACAGTTTCAGGTTAAGAACAGACCTCCAGAACGAATTAAGTACTTAACCCGAGGTACCACTGTATCCCCTTCTCCCTCTGCTGGTGCCCCCCCCCCAACAGTATTTTGCTTCAGGACAAGGGAGCCGACGTCTGTCCACAGTTTTGAACACAGCACCCATGCCCCCACCGTCCTTAGAAAAACCCTTAATCCTGATTTGATTTGGAGGTGTTCGATGTGAAGAAACAATTGCAATTTTTATTTTTTATTTTTTTTGCAATCTGAATGTTAAATCAGAATCTGTCAAGGTGTATCTTCCTGGCATAAGTTGGGTACAGTGGCTGGTAGAGTTTGGATTTGATATCCCGCTTTATCACTACCCAAAGGAGTCTCAAAGCGGCTCACATTCTCCTTTCCCTTCCTCCCCCACAACAAACACTCTGTGAGGTGAGTGAGGCCGAGAGACTTCAGAGAAGTGTGACTGGCCCAAGGTCACCCAGCAGCTGCATGTGGAGGAGCAGAGACCCGAACCCGGTGCCCCAGATTACGAGTCCACCGCTCTTAACCACTACACCACGCTGGTGGCATGTCAAGAGCCTTTCCTGTTCGAGGTTTCCTTCCCTTTGGATGTTTAGGGAAGTTTGGAAAAAATCAAAGCCCCAATTGATTGCAACGTGAGACGGGGCCTTTTCTGCAGCGGCACCCTCAGCTGTGAAATTGCCTTTCAGAAGGAAAGGCAGCTAGAGCCACATCCCTCAGCGCTATATAGGCAGGTGGTGAAAACAGCCTTCTTCAGCGTGGCTTTTCGATGGTTTGCTCTGCTCCTTTGAAGCCTTGAGGGTTTGATTTTTTGTTAAAAGTGTGCGTTCTCCAGTTTAGTTTTTGGTACTTTGTGCAAACCTCATTGAGGTTGGAAACTGCTATAAGAAAGTTTAATAAATAAATTGGGTTGTAGCCCATGCTAGTCCTACTCAGAGTAGACCCACTGAACCATCAACTTGCATTCATTAATTCCAGTGGGTCTACTTGTGAGTAGGACTCAGTTGGATCCCACTTGTGTGGAGGTTGCTGGGGCGGGGGGAAGAGATCCCACAGGCCTACACCCTGTTAGAGACTGGGTGGTGGTGGTTTGGCTTCCACTCTTGGAATTCTGGCTATGGGTGAGTTTGTAGAGCATATTTATACAGTTCATAGAATCATAGAATTGTAGTGTTGGACGGGACCCTGAGGCTCATCCAGTCCAACCCTCTGCAATGCAGGAATCGCAACGAAAGCTCCAATGGCCAGATGTGTATGTGTGTTTATTTTTGAAAAAGTCCTACCTTGCAATTAAGGTGTGCTGGAGTACCCATTTACCAGATTCCAGCTTTTCAATTTGTTGTAAAAACACCTTAATTTGGTCCTTTCCTGGGCCTCTCAGAATAACAGTGCTATGTACGCTATATAACACTTCTTATCACGCCTGTGAAAGAAGGCAGGGAGTATATTTAAAACCCAGCACACCTGCAGAGGTTGCGACACTGTGTACTGAATCCGGCGGAAAGGCCTTTAACCAGGCTGTTTCCTCTTGTCCATTAACCTGCTGTTGGCTGGTGATTTTCTGAGGAAAGAAACCTGTTGCTTTTCCTGCTAATGTTCTCTAAGGCATAGCAGGGGGCCGATGGGGGGGGGGAGACCTGTGGTCCTCTGAATGGATGCCTTTGGACTCCCAAGTCCCACCAGCCCTCAGCCAGCACGGCCAACTGTCTGAGATGATGGGAGATGTTGTTCAATGGTCTCCAGAGGGTCGCAGCTAAGCCACCCCTAAGTAGTAAAGGTAAAGGGACCCCTGACCATTAGGTCCATTCGTGGCCGACTCTGGGGTTGTGGCACTCATCTCGCTTTCTTGGCCAAGGGAGCCAGCGTACAGCTTCGGGGTCATGTGGCCAGCATGACTAAGCCGCTTCTGGCGAACCAGAGCAGCGCACGGAAACACCATTTACCTTCCCGCTGGAGCAGTACCTATTTATCTACTTGCACTTTGACGTGCTTTCGAACTGCTAGGTTGGCAGGAGCAGGGACCGAGCAACGGGAGCTCACCCCGTCGCGGGGATTTGAACCGCCGACCTTCTGATTGGCAAGTCCTAGGCTCTGTTTTTTAACCCACATCGCCCCCCACGCCCCCCAAAGTAGTAGCAGTTGTTCTTGTTGTTTAGTCGTTTAGTCGTGTCCTACTCTTTGTGACCCCATGGACCAGAGCACACCAGGCACTCCTGTCTTCCACTGCCTCCCGCAGTTTGGTCAAACTCATGCTGGTAGCTTCGAGAACACTGTCCAACCATCTTGTCCTCTGTTGCTGCCTTCTCCTTGTGCCCTCCATCTTTCCCAACATCAGGGTCTTTTCCAGGGAGTCTTCTCTTCTCATGAGGTGGCCAAAGTATTGGAGCCTCAGCTTCACGATCTGTCCTTCCAGTGAGCACTCAGGGCTGATTTCCTTCAGAATGGAGAGGTTTGATCTTCTTGCAGTCCATGGGACTCTCAAGAGTCTCCTCCAGCACCATAATTCAGAAGCATCAATTCTTCGGCGATCAGCCTAAGTAGTACATTCCAGTAAAGAGGCAGATGTTGAATGGGTTTCATTTGTTGTTGGTAGGTGCTGCTGGATTCCTGAGAACTCTTTCTGCCATGGAGCCATGGGTGTACCTGGACCCGCGACAGAGGGCACTATATCGAGATGTCATGCAGGAGAGCTATGAGACGCTGATGTCTCTTGGTAAGAATCCCATTTTCCTTCTGCTTTTATCGATTCTCCTCTTCCGTTCGTACTTGGTTTTTCTCCTCTTTTTTGTATGTGCACGCTATAAAGAAGACCTCTCTTTGCCTCCCCTGAACAGCAGCTATCACTGATAACATGTTCAGGGAAGTGGTGTTCTTTGTTCTGAAAAAAAGGTGAGGGGGGGAAGCAGTGGGAATCTCCCAGGAAGGGAGAAAAAAAGCCACAAGAGACCCTCAGACTCCTTATTCTTAGATGAGAATGGCCTGAGAGATTCGGCAATTGGACTCATAGCAGAGGCAAGATCTCAGAGTGGCTGGGGAAACCCAACCAGATGGGTGGGGTGTAAAATTATTATTATTATTATTATTATTATTATTATTATTAAGCAGAAATGTACCAGGTTACAGTTTATAGTCACAGTTGCACACATTTTAAATTCCCAGGGAGCAAATGAAGAACTTGGCTGGGGAAAAGACACACAGCTTTCCCACCTCAAGGAGCAAATGGGGTACAAGCACAACATTTCAGAGAGTGAGGTTCCGACACCAGTTTTCTGGGCACCCAGCTCACCATTTGGCAGGAGCTCCTCTCATCTTGCCTAGGGAACCTCTTGGTTTTGCATTACGGTGGTACCTCGGGTTACAGGCGCTTCAGGTTACAGATTCTGCTAACCCAGAAATAGTACCTTGGGTTAATAACTTTTCTTCAGGATGAGAACAGAAATCGTGCTCCGGCAGTGCAGCAGCAGCAGAAGGCCCCATTAGCTAAAGTGGTGCTTCAGGTTAAGAACAGTTTCAGGTTAAGAAAGGACCTCTGGAACAAATTAAGTTCTTAACCCGAGGTACCACTGTACGTGCAACATTCCTCCCTAGGGAATAACATTCCAAATAGGCAGGTCTGAAACCTGTCAAACAGGCCACATAAGCCCAGACGTGTGTGCTTAGTCCCTGCACAACAATTCTTGCTTGCTTTGACGCAACATGCTGGACGTGAGGCATACGAGGGCTTCAGTCAGACCTCTCCCCTGGCTGCCCTTCTCTTCTCATGAGGTGGCCAAAGTATTGGAGCCTCAGCTTCAGGATCTGTCCTTCCAGTGAGCACTCAGGGCTGATTTCCTTCAGAATGGAGAGGTTTGATCTTCTTGCAGTCCATGGGACTCCTGAGTGAAAATGACCTCCGTAAAGTCTCTGGTTACGTTCCAAACTGAAGGACTCGGCTTCTAACAGCAGTATCTTCTGGGTTTCAGTGCCAGCAAGAAGTTGTTCCAGGAGCCTTAGCTGAGATTCCTGCATTGCAGAGGGTTAGAATAGATGACTCTCGGGGGGACGGGACACCCCTTCCAGCTCTACAGTTCTATAAGCCTAACTTGTCAGGACTCAGGAGCTGAGCCAGTGCCTGCCAGGACAGTGTCAACACAGGGCAAGGATACCTTTCTTGGTAATGTGGAAGCGCAGAAGGATGGACTTCGGCTCCCCACCCCCTGAGGCTGGCTTCCATACCTCACCTGTGTAACAAACGTAAATCTGCCCTTATTCCCTTATGGGGGACACAAGAGCCCTTGTAGAGTCCTTTGCAGGTTCTCCATCGGTCAGAGAAAATAACAGAGGCAATCCAGAGAATATTAAGGAGCAAAGCAGCTAGTAAGCCTGATCTTTACTGAACTGTTGCAACAGGGTGCCCCCTTCACACGCAGGAGGAGGAGGAGGACCCTGAACAAAGGTGTGCCTGCCTTTATATAGACATTTTAAATTGCCCGCCTTGGGGTCCCAGACTACCCTCCAGATACATCATACCTACATCACACAGAAAGGGCGGCCTACAACAGAAATCCGAGTGCTTTGTTTACCTCCTGTCTGGCAGGTTACCTCCACCGATGGAGAACCTGCAAAGGACTTTATTAGGGCTCTTGTGTCCCCCATAAGGGAATAAGGGCAGATTTACGTTTATTACACCGGTTCCAGAACACCCAAGACAACCCGTGTCAGGTTTGCAATCCCATAAAACACTCATGGAAGATGCCCCATGGATGGTGTGAAAGTATGGATAGGGGCAGGGTGCTGAGTCGCTCAGCGCTTCGGCTTTTATCCCCCTTCTGGGCCTGCTTGTGCAGAAGCATGTTCCGCTTTTGTGGGGGTCACTTTTTGTAAGGACCAATTGTAGCTGCAGGCAGAGCAAGAAGCTGCTGTGAGATCCGTAGGACTTTTTAAAGATGCATCTTGTCTTGTGTGAAATGTACGGTGCTCCAGTTCTAACGTTTGAGAAGACAGAATCCTAGGTATGAAAAGGCCTGCTTATTAAACTTGGAAAACCTGGCTACAGATCCTGTATCATCCATAGGTTTAGGAAACAGGTTTCCAGAATATAATATAATATACAGTGGTACCTCGGGTTAAGTACTTAATTCGTTCCGGAGGTCCGTTCTTAACCTGAAACTGTTCTTAACCTAAAGCACCACTTTAGCTAATGGGGCCTCCCTCTGCCACTGCGCCACTGCTGCACGATTTCTGTTCTCATCCTGAAGCAAAGTTCTTAACCCGAGGTACCACTGTAATAATATAATATAATATAATATAATATAATATAATAAAATAAAATAATATAATGTAATATAAATTATAAATATAAATTATTGTTAGCATTATTAGCACCCTACCCATCTGGCTGGGTTGCCCCAGCCACTCTGGGCGGCTTCCAACACATATAAAAGCGTTATCAAACATCAAACATTAAAAACTTAACTCCACTATCTAAGCCAGCCTTTCTCAAGCTTGGGTCCCCAGATGTTTTTTTGAACTTCAACTCCCATAATCCCTGACCACTGGCCGTGTTAGCTAGGAATGATGGGAGTTGTGGTCCAGCAACATTCAGGAATGCAAGGTTGAGAAAGACTGATCTAAATGGTTATAACCCAATAAAAATTGAAGAGGCCTCTCTTTCTGTTCAGCATTAAACAAAGCACTTTTTACTCACTTGGCATAACACAGAACCTCTTCACTGGGCATGTAAACTTGGGGGGGAAAGTACCCTATACTTTCTGCAACCCTTTAAGGAAGCAGCTTTCTCGGGCCATCAAGGCTTCCATAGCACCTGGAACCAATTTGTCTGCTGGTTCCACAACAGTGCTGCGAAATCAAGCTCAGGTTCTTCCTTCAGCTCTTGTTACTATTCTTGCCACTTGACGATCCATCAAGCTTTCTTTTCTAATAAGAAACTGGCCATTTAATGCCTTTGTTTCCCAGCTCTTTCCCCCATTTTCTGCCTGTGGATCACCTACATCCCTGCTGTTATCCACAGAGATTTGGAGACAGTTTGCATTTCCTTTACCTTGGGGGCATGGGGTCGGAGGGTCCTGCAGGGCTAAGAGAAAGGAGCCTGGGTTTGTCTTAAAGAGTCCTTTAAGCACCTTAGCTTAAATATGCCCCAGGAGATGCTCTTTAAAGACCCCACCCACAAAGAGAGTGAGTGCCCTTTCCAGCCAATAAATTGCCCTTCTCCCTCCCTCAGCTGCCTCCCTGAGAGGAGAGAGGCAGGCTGCTTCAATGGAAGCAAGTAACACAGGGGCTGAGATTCCGGTTTTCTTCTTCCCTGTTCTTCCTGGTGAGTATTTATTTTTTGGAATTGGGTATCGTTTTTGCCAGGTGAGTTCTTTAGCAGGTTCCTGTTTTGCCGTCGTCTCCTATTTCCTATGCCCACCCCCTTACTCTTGTTCCTTTTCCCACGCTGCCAATTTCCTACAGCCTCAAATCTTTCATATTCATAAGAAGCTAAGATGAGCTCTGATGGATCCCATCTTGTCCAGCATCCTGTTCTAACATGGGCCAACCAGATACTTCCTTTTCTTTTAGTCCCTGGGGGATAGATACCATTTTGGGCCACATTTGCACTGCATCTTCTGGGAGCTGTAGTTTGCGAAGGGTGCTGGGAGCTGTTAAAAGAGACCCCTATTCCCCTCCCAGTGCTATAATTCCCACAGTGGTTTAGCAGGCAACCCATCCTCCCAGGGAACTCTGGGAATTATCATTCTGTGAAGAGAATAGTGCTCCTCCCAAACTCTTGGCACCCTTAGCAAACCACAGTTCCTGGAATCATTGGGGTGGGGGGAGCCACGCCTGTTTAAAGCTGTATCATAGTGCTTTAAATATATGGAGCGATTGTGGCTTTAATTACCCTCCCAGGGACTTTTGGGCTATCTCAGAAGGCCTTTTCAGTAGTGGCGCCTGCCCTGTGGAACACCCGCCCACCCACCAGATGTCAAAGAGAACAACTACCAAACTTTTAAAAGACATCTGAAGGCAGCCCTGTTTAGGGAAGCTTTTAATGTTTGATGTGTTACTGTAGTTTAATATTTGGTTGGAAGCCACCCAGAGTGGCTGGGGAAGACCAGCCAGATGGGCGGGGTATAAATAATAAATTATTAATTGTTATTATTATCTCTTTCACCCCATTTCTTCCTACACCCTAAAGCTCCATTCTTGGTCACCTTGACCCTACTCGGTCCCATTCGTTTCTGCTTTTCCTGTGCTGCAAGATTCCTGTCTTTTCTGAGTCCCCTGCCCTTATTTTTGTCCAGAGTTCCAGAACTCCTGTATGCCAGTCTTTGCTTCCCAGACATTTTGTGTGTGGAGTTTTTGCATCTGTTCCTTGATGCGGATCAGCTGTGGGGTGCCTTTGGCCCTCCAGATCTTGCTCAGCTACAACTCCCACTACGCCTGGCCTGAGCCAGGTTTGCTGGGACTGATGGGAGTTGTAGAGCAACCTCTGGCGGGCCAACGGTTCCTCCACAACTGATAGTCATGGTTGATGGTGACGTTTCTGTTTTTAATGCAGCGGAACGGGGAAAGACGTTCTGCATACATTTTGCAAATTGCTCTCAGGTTTTGTTTTTTTACCATCAGGCGGTATGTAGACCTGAAATGAGATAAATAAAATTACTATTATATGGCACAACTATAGCACTTCCTATGTTGGAGAGCTCTGGACTTAACCACCTTTTCTGTTTTCTTATCACATATGCCCATCCTTTTCTTCCTGTTGTTATTAAAGGGCCTGTAATGGTGCACAAAAATAAAAAAAATACTTTGCCTGCAGGCTTTTAAAATAGACACTTGGGAGAAAAAGTAGTTAAAGTGTAAGTAACCCTTTTTTTACACTCCCCCCACAGTCACCCTGACTTTTTAGTGTTAAGCTTGAGTTTGCATCCTTACATTATTTCTTACATTTATATATCACTGTCTCCTCCAAGGAGCTTGGAAGTGGCCTATGTTATTCTCTTTCTTCTTGTTTTCTCCTCACAACAACCCTGTGAGGTAGGTTAGGGAGGGAGAGAGAGATTGGCCAAAGGTGATGCCAGTGAGCTTCATGGCTGAACGGGGATTTGAACCCTGTTCTCCCAAGTCCTAGTCCACGACACCTAACAACCTCTACTCCCCCCCCCCAAGCGGCTTAGAAAAAAAGTCAAGATGCTATTAATGCAGCCTTTCTAAACTTTGGGTCCCTGGACATTGTTGGACTACAGCTCCCATCATTCCCAGCCAGCATGGCCATTGGTCAGGGATGATGGGAGTTGTCCTTCAAAAACATCTGGGGATCCAAGAATGTGAAAGGTAAGATAATGCAAAGGCTAAAGACATCTCCCCCCCCCCCCGCTGTTTTTTAAAATTGTAGCAGTCGGAATTTCATGTGTTTACCTGTAAAATTGGGTAGCAATAAAGGGAACTAATTGCCCATGTAAACTGCTAATGGGTTGGAGTTGATTGATGCTTTACAACTAAGGTGTGACTTGGCTGATTTTACAGTTGCTATGTTAATGCTTGTACTGCATTCCTTTGTGGCAACTTCTGGATAGTTTGTTCTCTAAATCTCAGGGTTCAAGGCTCACATTGGATAAAAAATTCCTGCATTTCAGGGGGCTGGAATAGATGACCCTCGGGATCCCTTCCAACTGTACAGTTCTTTTTTAAAAATAACAATTACGCTTTCCAAGTTTATACTTTTCACTAATTTTACAATCATATTAACATTTCAGAGCTTGACTTCCTTCTCCCTCTTTCTGCAGTTCCTTAAATTTATTTTTAATATCTTCTGCCTACCTATCCCAACTTACTTAATTTACTCATTTATGTGGAATGTAAACCTCAAGATTCCCACAATTTATTCATCTACTTTAAAAACATACAATAATCCTGCCAATCATCTTATCTGTTTACAAATTATCTGTAAATATTCAATAAACCATTTCCATTCTTTTATATATAAAAAAGTTATCTTGATTTCTTATTCTTCCACTATCCAGCTGTACTGTTCTACGATTCTACGGAGGGGGGTGTTGCTACATTTCATCTGCAATCAATAGGTGTTACTATTATATAAATTCACACATTTTGGCCTTCCTAAGGTGGTTGCCTTGTTTTCCAGCTGCAGACAAGCTGCTGAACAGCAACAACAATGAAGAGGAGGAAGAGGAGGAGGACGATGAAGAGGAGGAGGACGAAGGGCCTGAGGAGCTGCGGCCAGGCACATCTCAAAGCACCCCCAGGCGAGTCAAGCCCGTGGTGCGCCGCGCACCACCCAGGCAGCCGCCACCACCGCCGCCACCTCCCCCCAAGATCATCCCGGTGGTGAAGAAGGACAAAGCGACTCAACGAGGGCATGCGCTGAAGAAGAGCTTGGAGAGCCGCTGCTCGGACTGCACGAGGAGCCTGCATGCGCCGCCCCGGGGCCGCCAGCGGAGCGAGGCCAACGCGGCGCGGGAGAAGCCCTTCCAGTGTTCGGACTGCGGCAAGAGCTTCATCTGGAGCTCCCACCTGGAGCGCCACCGCCGAATGCACACGGGCGAGAAGCCCTTCAAGTGCCTCAACTGCGGCGAGGCCTACAGCCAGAACTTCCACCTGCTGCAGCACCGCTGCTCGCAGCTGATCGAGAAGCCCTTCAAGTGCCCCGAGTGCGGGAAGCGCTTTGCGCAGAGCTCGGCCCTGGAGAACCACCGCAAGGGCCACACGGCCGAGAAGCCCCACAAGTGCGCCGACTGCGGCAAGTGCTTCATCTGGGCCTCCCACCTGGAGCGGCACCGGCGGGTCCACACAGGCGAGCGGCCCTTCAAGTGCCCCGAGTGCGGGGAGACCTACAGCCAGAGCGCCCACCTGGCCAAGCACCGGCGCAACCACATGGGAGAGCGGCCCTACAACTGCCCGGCCTGCTGGCGCAGCTACGCGCTCATCTCGGAGCTGGAGGAGCACAAGAAGACCCACCTGGGCTGCGAGGACTGCGGCAAGGTGTACCGCAGCCGCCAGACGCTGATGCGCCACCAGAGGGGCCACCACCGCGAGCGCACGCACCTGTGCGAGGAGTGCGGCAAGGGCTTCGTGTGGGCCTCCCACCTGGAGCGCCACCGCCGCGTCCACACGGGCGAGCGGCCCTTCCCCTGCCCCACCTGCGGGGAGAAGTTCGCCCAGAAGGTGCACTTGCTCCAGCACAACAAGACGCACTCGCACGCGCGGCCCTACAAGTGCGGCGACTGCGACAAGCGCTTTGGCGACAGCTCGGCCTTCCTGGCGCACCAGCGGGGCCACGCCATGGAGAAGAACCACAAGTGCCAGTACTGCGGGAAGAGCTTTGCCTGGAGCTCCCACCTGGAGCGGCACCAGCGCATCCACACGGGCGAGAAGCCCTACAAGTGCCCCGACTGCCCCGAGCACTTCAGCCAGACCTCGCAGCTCTTCAAGCACCAGCGCAGCCACCTGGGCAAGAGGCCCTACAAGTGCAGCGAGTGCGGGAGGAGCTTCGGCACCACCCTGGAGGTCATCATCCACCAGAGGACCCACTTCGGGACCAAGCCGTACCGCTGCTCCAACTGTGGGAAGGGTTTCACGCGCCGCGCCAACCTGCTGAAGCACCAGCGGAGCCACGCAAAGGAGAGCCCCTAAAAAATAAAAAATATGGAAGAGGGGGCGCGAGAGAAGCGGGGAAGGTGTGGGGGGGAGAGACGGGAGACGCGCGCCCTCTCCCTCACATTACCAAACGAGTCTAGAATCCACACGTGGAAGAGGAATCCTTTTTGTACATTCTGCTTAACGGGGGTTAAGCAGTGGTGACCCCGGCGGATCTGCACGTGGTTGAGGAATTAATTTGTGGGTTGGGGTGGGGTGGGGGGAAAGATAGCAATGGAAAAGAAACACGCGACCGCAGCATATAAGCGAAGAGATTGTAGACACACACACACACCTCGATAGCGGGGCGGGGGAAAAGAGGTTCTTGGAAAAGAAGGCCTATTGAGGTGAAAACCTAGTAACCATGTCCATTGGGGAGTTTTGATCCTGATTTAGAATCCGTATGGGTGTCTCGCTCACCTTTTTTGTTTTGACACTGTGTACGTATAAATATAACCCATGTTTTGGGAAACGAAAAGCTTTACTTGACTCTTCCTCGCCCTGTATTGTGCCCGACTCCCTTCTCCTCCCCACCCCTCCAGCCCTGTTAGAAGAGCGCTGATGGATCAGGCCATTCAGATGCCTATGGAAAGCCAGCAAGCAGGACCCGGGTGCAGCAATCACTTGTGAATCCCAGCAACTAGAGGGGTTTTTTGTGTTTTTGTTTGCCTCCGACAGTTGAGGGGGGAACATTGCTCTCATGGCTAGTAGCTGCTGCTAGCTTTATCTTCCATGAATTTGTCTAATCCTCTCTTATAGCTGCCTCCCCCGTGGGTAACTTTGAACTCTGGATAACAAAGCTTTAACATGCTGTTTAGATTATTTGTGTTGAATAAGTCAATAAAGCTTTTCCTCCGCATTCAAGAGGCTTACCAAAGTTTCATGGCCCTCCCTGCTACCCAGGTGGATTCCCTAGCATCTAGTGAAGTTAGATGCCTAACTGAGAAGGACTCAGACTTCACTAGATGCTAGGGAATCCACCTGGGTAGCAGGGAGGGCCATGAAACTTTGGTAAGCCTCTTGAATGCGGAGGAAAAGCTTTATTGACTTATTCAACACAAATAATCTAAACATTTTTTGGGGGGTGGCAGGTAGAGGGAGCATGAACTATGCCTTGAGCAGCGCTCCCACCTGAGTAGCCGGTGCATTGGAACCTAAATGTCTGAGGGTCAGATTGCAGCATTTAGCTAGAGAAGCTCAAATTGGTTTTGCTTGGATCTCGGATTCTCTCCTGCTCAGTTTCTGATTTCGGAAGCTGCCGTGGAGGAAGACAGCACCCTCCAGACCCAGGAATCCCTGGAGGGTTTTCGTTTCCTGAGGACTGAAGGAAAAACAGAGGATGGAGAAACTGGGAGCTGTGCTTATGGGCCGCTATTCAGCTAGATGGCCCTCTCCTTTGAGCTCTTGTCTCTTGGGGTTCTTTATAGCTTAGCCACAGATGTGAAGCACGCGTGCAAAATCTGCTCGCCAAGGTGTTGGCGAAAAAGCCCACCTTTCTCACATAAGTGTGCACCTTTCTCATATACAACATAAGTGTGCAACTTACTGAGGGGAAGAAAACAGTAAGACACTCAAAGAGGGTTGGGCCCGGAAGCATGCTGGGGTAGTGTATCGTTGATGGATAAGATTCAGAATAGGAGTTCAAAGGCTCATGGTCTCTTTATTTTTATTTTTTGGAAGGGGCAGGGGGTAGCTGGCTGTAGGCATCAGCCTGTCTTAAATCATAAAATCCAGATTTCTAGTAGGGTGGATCTTGAAAACATTTCAATTATAAAGAAAGGCATGCAAAGGAAAAATAATAATTAAAGCACTGCTTTAAGCAGTCGTGGCTTCCCCTCAAAGAGTCCTTGGGGTTGGTAGTTTAAGGGTGCTGAGAGTTTTGAGGAAGACTCACCTATTCCCCTCCCAGAACTACAATTCCCTAGAGGGGTTTAGCAATCTAACCCTCTTCCCAGGGAACTCTGAGAATTGTAGCTCTCTGAGAAGAGAGGGCTTTCCTAACAACTTCCAGTGCCCTTAACAAACTACCGTTCGTAGGATTCTTTTTGTGGGAGGCCATGACTGTTTAAAGTGGTGTGATACGACCTTAAGCATATGTAGTGCAGATGAGGCCCTAGACAGAAGTTGGGGAGAACTGAGAGCCAAAAGGCCTTGCCTCTCCGCTGTGGCGAGGACAGGCGAGCTGTTACTACTGACTGAGAACAACGCATCTTTGCTCCAGGGAGGGGCGACTGTAGATTTTGGCCACCTGCCATGGGTACTTTGCTTGAGCTTCCAGTGCTGCAGCGGGTTGAGCTAGATGACCCTCAGGGGTCTTTTCCGGCTCTACAATTCTGTGGCAATCTCTCCTGCCACCTACCTCGGAATCTCGCTCGGGAGGACTGGCGGAAAAAGAGCCCCGTTTACCGCACCCCATTCTTCCTCGGCCCTGTTGTGACGGAGAGGCCTGCGAAGGAACAGAAAGCCTTGCTTGTCACGGGAGGCCTTTGCGCTGCAACAACAACACACCCCAAAGGCTTGGCGCCACAACGCCCTCTTAACCGTGCAAATGGGTGGACGGATGAGGCCTGGACTCTGGATTTGCCTCTGGCTTAACCTCTCCCTTGTCTTACGGGCGTGTACCCCCCCCCCCGTTGTTCTGCCCCTTCTTCCAAGCTTTATTTACTTTCTTGCAATTGGGGCTGGGGGCAAGGGGAGTCTGTTTGCCTCAATGTACTTCTGTTTATTTTTCTCCCCCCCCTTTTTTTGTTCTCATCCAAAGCAAGCGTCTCTTATGTTTTAGGGTCCTGTCCCCTCGACTGACTTATTAAAAGGGGGAGTTTCTAAGCTCTGACTTCTTTGTTGTTGGTTAGGAGTAATAAAGATTGAAAACGTAGCTCACGCAAGTGTGGCGTGTCTGGTGTTTTGTTACAGCCCTGTTGGTTTACAGAAGGCGGCGTTGGCGCTCTTCCTTTCGCTGAGCTCAGGGCATTGGTGCAAATGGGAGGCCTGGGATCCACTAGTAAGCACAACGGGTGGTGCTGTGGTCTAAACCACTTGCCGATTGGAAGGTCGGCGGTTTGAATCCCCGCGATGGGGTGAGCTCCCGTTGCTCTGTCCCAGCTCCTGCCAGCCTAGCAGTTCGAAAGCACACCAGTGCAAGTAGATAAATAGGTACTGTTGCAGTGGGAAGGTAAACAGTGTTTCCGTGAGCTCTGGCTTCCGTCACTGTGTCCCATTGCACCAGAAGCCGTTTAGTCATTCTGGTCACATGACCCAGAAAGCTGTCTGTGGACAAACGCCGGCTACCTTGGCCTGAAATTGAGATGAGCGCTGCAACCCCATAATTGCCTTTTGACTGGACTTAACCATTCAGGAGTCCTTTACCTTTTTTTACCTATACAGTGGTACCTCGGGTTACATACGCTTCAGGTTACATACGCTTCAGGTTACAGACTCCGCTAACCCAGAAATAGTGCTTCAGCTTAAGAACTTTGCTTCAGGATAAGAACAGAAATCATGCCCCAGTGGCATGGCGGCAGCAGGAGGCCCCATTAGCTAAAGTGGTGCTTCGGGTTAAGAACAGTTTCAGGTTAAGAACAGACCTCCGGAACGAATTAAGTACTTAACCCGAGGTACCACTGTATAATAAAATGTATACCATAAGGTGCCAGGGTGGGTTACTATAATAGGTTATATACAGTTAGGGGGGAAAGACGACCATTCTCATTGCCTCCAAAGTAAGGGAAGCACAACGACCGTATCAATAAATGGTAAGAAACTGAGTGCATCTGAAAATGCAGGTTTGGGCTGAAGACGAGTTCTCCGTTGAAGAGTGTTGACCTTAAGCAGTTGCTCCCAAGCTGGTCTGCCAGCTTCATTCTGGTGGTCCTTCGCATATCTGGTTGAAGACCAGCTGCAGAACACATCCGCCGCATTAAATACTCATTTAATTGCCTATTTTATCTCTTGCATTGTGCAGTCTGAATTCAATGGGGTACAACAGATCAGAAAGCCAACTCCTAGGGGCCAAGGTCCCCTTGTCCCGTCCCCCCAGTAAAATATTTGAGGGGGCTGGACCCTCCAAAGTTGATGGGCATTGCAATTTAAATGGTGTGTACATTGGGTCATGTGATCAGTTATGCAAAATGGGGCTTACCTGCCCCCCCCCAGTATTTTATTCAAGTTGGCGCTCCTGAAAGAAGCAATTAAAAATACAGCACTTCCAACTGCTTAACAGCAAAATGACAGGGTCTCCACCTGTATCAGGCTGCTGAAGTGAAGAAAGCAAGCTGGGCTTCTCTGTAGAAGAATGTGCTCAGAGGCACTCTTTTCATTCATAGTAACTCTTCCCCTTTCCTGCCTGGCCGTGTCCATTACTGTAACCCAAAGGTCTACATATCAAAGTAAATCAAGACACTCAGAGTCTGCCCACTCGTAAGGGGTTAATGGAGGGATGGGGGATGTGGTCCTCCAGATGTTGAACTTCCAACTCCTATCAACCCCAGCCAGCAGGATTGCTGGTCAAGATGGTTGTGTAGGATAGCTAGATCTGGAGGGGAACAGGTCTCCTACTTGCAATAAGCACGAAGGGATGCTCATCATCTGCTTTTGCAAAAGGCAGCTGATTGGGGGCAGGAAAAAGGTCTATAAGATCAGATGGGCAGGAACTGTCTGAATGGGTGTTATGCATCACTCACCAGACCTTAAGAAACTTTGGGTGAGTTGCATTTCATGGACTTGCATGGGCGTAAGGGTCAGACCTGTGTAGATTAAATTATTATTATTATTAGAATGAATCTTTAAAAAGGCTGTTCTGTTTCAGCTACGAAGAAGTCTGCAATCAAAATCCTGCAAATCAAGCAACGTTGGCATACAAACATGTTTATTCTGCTTTCAAGGTTCAGATTTAAAACAATTGTTCGCAAGGGGAAGAATCGAAAAAGATGGCTGGAAGGACATGGAACAGAGAAAAAGGGAAGATTCAAACAGGAAGGGAGTGGCACTTGGTGGAAAGTTATAGCCCAGGCTGTGCTTACAAAAAAAGAATAAATATTAAAGTTTTGCATGAAGGTCATACAAACTCTTGCCAAGAACAGCTAGATTCTGTGACCTGTGTAAAGTATGCACATTAGGGCCATTGCATTAGCTGATTAGGGTTGCGATCCAATGCACATTTACCTGCGAGTAAGTTCCCATTGGGACGTGGGTGGTGCTGTGGGGGTGTGGGCTAAACCACAGAGCCTAGGGCTTGCCGATCAGAAGGTTGGCGGTTCGAATCCCCGCGACGGGGTGAGCTCCCGTTGCTCGGTCCCTGCTTCTGCCAACCTAGCAGTACAAAAGCACATCAAAGTGCAAGTAGATAAATAGGACTAGAACGTTGGCTTGCTTTTAAATGAAAGCTGAATTTATGAGGCGGGATTTCTACACCTAAACCAAACCTTTTGCAGCGGTGCTGAATATACACACAGCATCGTTGGAACACCTGGGGCTCCATCCCATACTTTCACCTAATCCCTGTTCTCAGATTTCCAAATTACGTACTTCTCCGACACCACTAGGGCTGAACAACAACAAAACAAAAATGCTCTTAAAAAAATAATAGTGCTTCTTAGCATGCAACGTGCAGACACACTGCTCTGGGTAATTTCTTTTAACCAATCGCGCAAAACCTTTGTGTGTATATCCATTTGCAGGCATCATTCCACATATAGTGGGACCTTGGATTACAGACGCTTCAGGTTACAGACTCCGCTAACCCAGAAATAGTACCTCGGGTTAAGAACTTTGCTTCAGGATGAGAACAGAAATTGCTCAGCGGCAGCGGGAGGCCCCATTAGCTAAAATGGTACCTCAGGTTAAGAACAGTTTCAGGTTACTAGAGTAAATATATGAACTATTTGAAAAGTAATTGTGATGAACAGATTACGCTAGTAGGATTGCAAGAAGTTTTGTAAAGTGGATTATTTGAAATACTGCAAGAAAGACTATGAAGAGAATTATTAGTTAAGGATAACTAAATGTAATATAGAAATTAAGAAATGCAGAATAAGTGATAAAGAACAGAAAATCACCAGAGGTGTTGACGGAAGTCTAAAATATTGTATAAGATGAGAAGATATGCTGTATGTTGGAAGGGATATGTATGTATGTATATATATGTGTACATATATATATATGTGTGTGTGTATATATATACCGGTATATATATATATATATATATATATATATATATATATATGTGTGTGTGTGTGTGTGTGTGTGTGTGTACAGTTTCAGGTTAAGAATGGACCTCCAGAACGAACTGTTCTTAACCCGAGGTACCACTGTATTTCAAAACCGAATCAAACTTTGGGGGAAGCCGTGACTGTTTAAAGTGTCATCATAGTGTTTTCAAGGTATGGAAAGGTAAGGAGCACATGTCCCTTTGATGGGTCCCTCCCTCAGTGGTACAACCCAGTTAGCAATACAGTGGTACCTTGGTTCTCAAACGCCTTGGTACTCAAACCTCTTGGTTCCCAAACACTGAAAACCCTGAAGTAAGTGTTCCGGTTTTTTAACATTTTTTTGGAAGCCAAACGCCCAATGCAGCTATTGGCTATTGTTTCCAGGGCACCTGCACCAATCAGAAGCTGCGCCTTGGTTTTCGAACATTTCAGAAGTCAAACGGACTTCCGGAATGAATTAAGTTTGGCACTTATGTTTTAGCTATTTGTTTTGTTTGTTTTGTTTTTGAGGCTTTTTCGGTTAATTTGTTTTTGTGACTATGTGGAACCCAGTTCAGCTTACTGATTATGTGGCTGCGGAAATGGATAAAAGCCCTCCATCCAAACAATGGCTATCATCAGTGCAGGTAAGGAATTAAAAAATATATATATTTTTATCATCTGCAACACTTATTTATTTTTTATTCCGGTCCATTGATTATTGCTTTCATTTTATGGATCAATGGTCTCGTTAGAGAGTAAAATTCATGTTAAACTGCTGTTTTAGGGGTTGTTTTTAAAAGTCTGGAATGGATTAATTAATTTTGCATTTCTATGGGAAAGTGCGCCTTGTTTTTGGAAAGCTTTAGTTTTGGAACGGATTTCCAGAATGGATTAAGTTTGAGAACCAAGGTACCACTGTACTCCTATTTTTTCTTTGCTTGTGTCCTCTTGGATCTTCTTCTTTCTAGGGTGCCAGTGGTTTAATCTGTGGAGGGAGAGGGTCGTTCTGAAAGTTGGACATGACATGTTTTCCAGCCTCTGCCACACTCTGTGACACAGCTGAGTCCAATGAGACCCCCTTGGCAACCAGAACCTGAACTTGCAATACGAACAATTCAGTGGGTCCCACTTCTTTCCCCGTGTCACGCAACTTTGGCTCCTCAGCCTAACTTCAGCTCTTTAACTAGGAGTAAGGAACTTTAGCCAAGCCACGCCCACCTGCCAATCACCAGGTGTCATATATGACATCACATGCAGGCACATAAAAAGACAGCTGGGTAGGGCCATAAACGGCTTCTGAAGCAGCAAAGATCAGTTGGTTGGCAGTACCTCAAAGCACAGCACAGGGTGCCTTGCAAAGAGCTCTGTGTGGTGCTTTGACGTGCCAACAAGCAACTGAGTGCTGGGCCTTCAAAGCACCGCATCACTCTGCTCACCCGTCACATTTGCCCCATGGAGGTGTGGGGAGGCAAGGCAGATACGGACCAGGTACAGTTGGTTTACTGGGTAAGGAGGAAGTGTTTAAGTGTTTCTGTGTGTGAACAGCAGAAGGGGAAGCAAAATGGGAATGAGATTTGCACAGCATCAATCAAGGGGGGTTAGTAGTGGGCATGTGAGCAACTGGCTGAGTCCAGCTTCTGGCAGGGGCTGTCAAACTCTCGGCCTCTTGCCCCAAACCGTTTCCCCCTATGGTCCTCCATGCATCACCAGCAGATTTGGCCACCCACGGGAAAGGGCCAACGGGATCTAGTGGAGACGACCAGACTTCCTGCTGCTCCAGCGGGACCCTCCTTTCGCCGTCCCCTTCCCACCATTCGGGCACGGCCGTTGCCAGCGATGCATCGTCTTGGTTGCTCTGCGGCGGGCATTGTTCTTCGGAGACCGCGTGAGCACGCTGGTGCCGGTTGCGGTGGGAGCTGCGGCCGAAGCACTTCCCGCAGTAGGCGCACGGAAAGGGCTTCTCTCCGGTGTGCGAGAGCCGGTGGCGGTCGAAGTGCGAGCTCCAAGCAAAGCCCTTGCCGCAGACATCGCACTGGTAGGGCTTCTCTCCGCGGTGCAACCGGCGGTGACGTTCAAGCACCGCCGCGCTGCTGAACCCCTTCCCGCATTCGGGGCATCGGTGAGGCTTGACCTTGGTGTCCTGGAGGCGCCGGTGGGTGGCCAGTGTGGCACCGACCGCAAAGGTCTTGCCGCACTCCCCGCAGCCGTGGGGCCGGGCCCCGGTGTGGATACGCCGGTGCCTCTCCAAGTGGGAGCCCACCGTGAACCCCCGGCCGCAGTCCCCACACTCGTAGGGCTTCTCCCCGGTGTGGATACGCCGGTGACGCTCCAAGTGTGAGCTCCACCCGAAGCTTTTGTCGCAGTCCGGACACTGGTGAGGCTTCCCACCGGCGTGACTGAGCTGGTGTTTGGCCAGAGAGGCAGGGTCCCGGAAGCTGCGGGTGCACTCTGGGCAGGAGTGCGGCCTGCTGTTGCTGTGGGCGCGCTGGTGCTTGAGGAGGGCGGAACACCAGCTAAACCGCCGCCCACATTCCGGGCACTGGTAGGGCTTTTCCCCTGTGTGGACACGCTGGTGTTTGAGCAGGTTGGAGCTCTGGCTGAAGCATTTCCCGCAGACTGTGCATGGATAGGGCCGCACCTCGGCCTCAGCCTCCTGTTCCTCTGCTACCTCTGCATCCTCGTACTCCAGAGGGGTCTGAGTGGCTTTGTGCTTGAAGCGCTGAGGCTGAGTGATGTGGTTGACCCGCTTGCCGCAATCCGCGCATTTTGAGGGCGGCGCCTCCTCGGGCAGAGCCGCCCCGGCGTGCGTTCGCCTGTGGCGATCCAGGTGCGAGCTCCAGGCAAACGCCCGCCCGCACTCGGGACACTTGTAGGGCTTCTCGCCGGTGTGGATCCGCCGGTGCCTCTCCAGGTGGGAGCTCCAGGCAAAGCTCTTCCCGCAGTCGGCGCACTCGTGGGGCTTCTCTCCGGCGTGGCTCTTGCGGTGCCGCTCCAGGGCCGCCGGCTCGCTGAAGCACTTCCTGCACTCGGGGCAGCGGTTGGGCTTCTCTCCCCCCGGCGCGTGGGTCCGCTGGTGGGTCAGCAGCGTGGAGCTGACGCTGAAGCTCTTCCCGCAGTCGGGGCAGTGGTATGGCCGCTCCCCCGTGTGGGTTCTCTGGTGGATCGTCAGGTCAGAGCGCTGGACGAAGCCTTTCCCGCACTCCTCGCACCCGTAGGGCTTCTCTCCCGTGTGGATCTTCTGGTGTTTCACCAAGGCGGACTTGTGGCTGAAGGTTTTGCCACACTGGAGGCAGTTGTTGGGGTTGTGGAGGGCGGCAGGAGGAGGGGGCGGGGATGAAGGCGGAGCGGGGGGCAGGGGGCTCTCAGCCAGGATGTTACTGCTCAGATCAACATCCCTGGGACTCTGGGAGTCTTCTGCTGCCGGCTCCACCTCTTTGGGGTCCTTCTGTGCAGAAAGATTCTCTTCCTCCATGTTGCCACCGATGGCTGGAGAGAAAGGAAGAGGAAGAGGAAAAAGGAGGAGCCAGAGTTACACAAATAGGGCTGAATATAGGTTTGATGAGGTGTTCCACAGGGCAGGCCCCACCACCGAGAAGGCCCTCTGCCTGGTTCCCTGTAACCTCACTTCTTGCAGTGAGAGAACCGCCAGAAGGCCCTCGCAGCTGGACCTAAGTGTACTCAGGAACTATGTTCAACTTCTAATATCACTTCTCCTTTTCTACCGTGAGCCCCCACCCCTTGACTGTCTGTGCACCCCACTCTCATGTCCTCTGCCAGCCAGCCAGCTGCTGTCTATGCACTGGAGCAAAATATATGGAGTCTGGCTCTCTGCCTTTAAGCTCCCTGTGGGATTCATCACCATTGCGTGGAAGGCAGGACTGGCAGGGCTTATTCTGAATATCTGCAGCAAAGAATTTTAGGAAAGCCCATGACTCACCTGGAAGGATGACACTCGGGTCCTGCAGGTCAAAGGTTGTCGCCTCATCTCCTTGTTCCAATCGGGACAGCAAGTCAGACTTGGACAGTGGAAATTCTTCTCAGTTGAAAAGATTGAGGTGGGGAGAAGAGGAGGGAATGCAGCTTTAGTTCAGCTTATAAATCAACCACTGCCACCCATATCTCAACTATTTTTAGGCCAATGTGGGCAGGATCTCCTGCTAAATCTATGGGTGATTTGAAATAGATCAGCAAGCGTTGCTGACTCCCCATGTTTTAACAGCAGCAACAAACCCACCACCCACCCTAATATTTGGCTTCTGAAACTAAGAATGTTTGGGCGAGGAGCAAGGAGACCAAGAATTATTTTTTATATATAAAGATTGTGAGCTCAGTGTCAATACTGAAAGCAGAATATCGATCTGAACTGTGGAAACCCTCTCTGTTTACTCAATGGTCAGGGAACTGAACTTTGAACCTGTTTATTCTCATGCCATATTTGTGTGTTCACTATGCAAGCTCAGAATTCCTGAAAGTCTCATCTCTTTTCCTTTTCTTTTAAAAAAAGCCTGGGCTCTCACGGTTGCAAAGAACTGGAAATTCTCCAGTGAATGAGTCTGTGTAACTTGAAAGCTGGCACACAAACAGAAATCATTGCTGTACCAATTTAGCACTTCTTACTTTTAAGCTGACAGCAGCAATTACACCATAATCATAAACGTTTTGGCACATCTCTTCCCCGATATAAATATGAACATTCCCGTATACAAAATGGAGTTCATCTCCCCAGATGGCATGCAGAGAGGGCACCACTCCCTTAGCAACAGACTCTGTGAAGATGTGTGCCAACCCCCTGAACCCCCACCTCACCCCTGTAATCTGGGTTTTTTGGGGGAAATCTGAATTTGAAAATAACCTGGGCAATTTTCCTATGCAAATTAGGGTTATCTGCATAAGGCTAATTTCCATCAGAACCATTTTCAGCTTGCATCGGAAAACGTTCCAAAGCCCTAGAGAGTGATCTCGATTAGCATGCACATTTTATTTGTATTTAGTAAACAAAGCCGAGCAGTTTGACGATTGCCTAATATTGCATTTGTAATTAGTTTTCACGATTGAACTTATGAAACAGAAGACTTTCCGCAGAAGGAAAAAACACACGTTTTGGAGGTTTTCTGCTTCACGTCACTGGCTTCCCCCTGTAAAGGTTTATGGGCGGAGGAGAGGAGGAGGCAGCCAACATCATCCTACCAAGTGCCATCAGCGTCTCGTAGCTCTCCTGCATGACGTCGTGGTACAAGGCCTTCTGCCGGGGATCCAGCAGCACATACTGCTCCATTGCCACCAGCAGCCGCAGCTCAGACAAATCGCAGCCTCTGGAAGAGCAAGCAGCAGGTCCCATTGGCCAAACTCCAGGCAAAGGAAGAACTGGAGCAGGGCCGGATTTAGGTTTCATGAGGCCCTAAACTACTGAAGGTAATGGGGCCCTTTATATGCCCAGCTGTCCTTTGTCAACAACAAATTGTCACTGTTTTTTGTGTTGAATATATGCTATATGAGGGACGCGGGTGGCGCTGTGGGTTAAACCACAGAGCCTAGGACTTGCCGATCAGAAGGTTGGCGGTTTGAATCCCCGCGACGGGGTGAGCTCCCGTTGCTCGGTCCCTGCTCCTGCCCACTTAGCAGTTTGAAAGCACGTCAAAGTGCAAGTAGATAAATAGGTGCCGCTCCGGCGGGAAGGTAAACGGCGTTTCCGTGCGCTGCTCTGGTTCGCCAGAAGCGGCTTAGTCATGCTGGCAACGTGACCCGGAAGCTGTACGCCGGCGAAATGAACGCCGCAACCCCAGAGTCGGTCACGACTGGACCTAATGGTCAGGGGTCCCTTTACCTTTACCTTATATGTTATATGGTAATTGATGGACCTAATAGGTATCTAAAGCCATTTGCACATAACAAATAGGAGCTTACACAATACAAAACATTGTTGCTGTATGTAGATTTTATTTCATTTGCTTTTTCTCTTATATTTTGGAAATGTACATCCAGTTGTTGTTTTTCCTTTAATTTTTTGGGGCAGCCCCAAGAGAGTGGGGCCCTAAGCTATAGCTTGTTTAGTTTATACGTAAATCCGGCACTGAACTGGAGGTTATGGGCAACAGTAAGCAAATGATGACTTGATTTCACAATATACAATTTAGACTGGATTTTATTGCAAACTGTCTCAGGTGCCTTTGCTGCGAGAGGGTGAGCAATACCTTTGAATGGGTGGGTGTATATATGTATTTGTCTTATTTCATAAAATTTATACATTGCTTCATTGTAAAAAAAACAAACAAACCCCCCTCAAAACAGAATAAAACAATACAATTTTTTGTAAAAACAACTACTGAAAACATTTCTTAAAGAATTAAAATCTGCCTGTAAGCTAAAAACACATATAAAAATCTCACCAATCTGGGTAGCCTTGCCTGAGGAAAAAAAATTCTTAGCAGGCGCGGAAAAGAGCAGAATGGAAGTACTTGCTTGATATCAAACCAGCAGAGAGTTCCAAAGTATAGGTGCTACCACATTAAAATATCTAATTATTATAAATGCAGGGTGAATATTTCTGTGACACCTGTGGCAGTGCCCGTTCCACAGAAAGCAGCTAAGTGGGCATATTTGGGGTCGGGTGAGCTCAGAAGTCAACTGCTCCTAATAAGCTATTGAGGGCTTTATACACCAATTAGAACACCTTGAATTGGGCTCAGTAGCAACAAATAGATATACTGTACTTCATGCTCAAACATCCTCATACTTTTCTCATGGGGGGGGGGGGAGAAGGAACCCCTTCAGTTCCATGACACAAACAGGTACAAGCTCACCTGCTTCTCTCACCATCCCTTTATTACCTTTCCACTTTTCTTCCCCTGTCAGGACTCAGGGATTCGTTTAACTGCCCGGCAGCCAAACATAATATAATATAAATAGGATCTTCTCTGTCTCGCCTTCTTGTGACACTATTTTTTTTTTAAAATAAAACCTTCCTCCTCTAACACACCTGTGAAGTTGTTAAAAGTTCCGGCCGGGAGGAGGAAGGAGCAACCTTCTCACGTGGCTGTCAAAAAAACCCTGTGTTGAAATAAAACAGATGTAATCCCTAGCGGAAATGCTGCTGTCAAATAAGGATGTGTTTTGGGCTGTGCTTTGATTTAAAAACGCTGAACTGCAGGGTTTCCCCTAAGCTCCCCCCACCCATTTTCTGGTGGTGCTGGGTTTGGTTTCTGAATCCCACACCCCAACAAAACGCGATGTGTCGTTTTGCAGCACACGCCGGAGCAAGCATCCGAAGAAAGCGGTGCTTCTGGCAAGTGGGTGTTTCCCCCCACAAACGCATCGTCGGGTGGGGGGAGCTGTGAAACCTCGAAAACACAAACATGTCTGCTGTTTTTCAAGTGCCCCCCTTCGCTGCTCTCCCTATTGATCAGGTGCATAGATTGATCTTTGAGGGAAAATCCCCCTCTTCTTTGTGTTGCTGCGTAAAAACCAGCACCACCACCGCGCCTCGGTTGGAAAGGGAGGCTTTAAAATGGAGGCTTTAAAACAAGAAAAAGACTCTCTCCGTCTCTCTCTTGAACACAACTGCTCCGTTTTCCCGATCTCTTCTGGGTTACCTGGAGTCTCCGGCTGCTGAAGGGTTAAGGGCTGCGAGCGGCGCCCGCGGCTGCTGCGCCACGAGGCTGAGCCCGGCCAGCGGCAGTTCTCCCTCCGGTCGGCCACCCGGCCGAACGCCGCGCTTCGCCGGGAGCAGCAGCCGCGGCTGCCTGGTTGCTACGGGGGAACCTGCCGCAGCTGGGGTGACCTAGGAAGCTCAGCCCCCTGATATCCTGGGTGGGAAAGAATAGAGAGCTTGGGAAAGGCAGGGAGCGAGATCCCCTCCCTCAGCTGTAGCCAGAGCCCTCTGGTGGTCGTGCCTGCGACGCCTCTTCCTCGCCTGCTCTCCTTGCGTCAGCCAGATCATTCCCCTCCAAAAAGAGAGTTAAAAGTGGTCTCCCAAATACTGTGCTGACTTTAAAAGCCCTAAATCGCTTTGGCCCTTTATACCTGAAGGAGCGTCTCCACCTCCATCGTTCAGCTCGGACATTGAGGTCCACCTGCTAGGGTCTTCTGGCAGTTCCCTCACTGCCAGAAGTGAGGTTACAGGGAACCAGGCAGAGGGCCTTCTTGGTAGTGGCGCCTGCCCTGTGGAACGCCCTCCCACCTGATGTCAAGGAGATAAAGAACTACACAACTTTTGGAATACATCTGAAGGCAGCCCTGTATAGGGAAGTTTTTAAAGTTTGCTGTTTTCATATGCGTTGTAAGCTAACCAGAGTGGCTGGGGCAACTCAGCCAGATGGGCGGGGTACACATAATAAAATTATTGTTGTTATTATTTTTATTGTGCAATACCTACATGGTTTGTAACACACACAAAAGATCCATAAAAAAGAAGCGGGCAGATGCATTCAAATCAAAGCTTTTCCAAACCACATAGTAATTTACAAAATGCAAAAAGACACATCTGCCAAAAGGCATACAATGCAAAAAGAACCTAGACTTGAAAGCTCTTCCACACAGAGGACATTTTAGCCATTGCCCTAAGAGTGGACTCTCTCATTATGTTGAACAAGACCTGAATTTCTAATGAAGCCTTTGCCACAGTCGAAGCACTGATAGGGTCGCTCGCCTGTGTGGGTTCTATAATGATAGACGAGTTTCATGCGCTGATTAAATCTTTTCCCGCAATCAGGACACTGGAATGGCTTCTCTCCAGTGTGAAGTCTCTGGTGTTGGGTCAGGGATGATTTCACTCTGAAGCTCTTGCCGCAATGGGGGCACTGGTAAGGTTTCTCCCCTGTGTGGATCCTCTGGTGACGCACAAGAGTTGACCGGACTTGGAAGCTCTTGCCGCACTCATGGCATTTGTGGGGCCTGTTGGCTGTGTGACTCATCCGATGCCGATCAAGGGTTGATTTGCAAGCGAAACTTCCCCCACAGTCCTTGCAAGCGTAGCATCTTTCTCTTGCGGTAGAGGCAACATGTTTAAAGAGGACTGAACTATTGCTTAAGGTGTTTTCAGAGGGATTCAGTTCAGTGAAGATCTCTGAGTGGCCTACAGAGCTGAAGGGGGGGCATTTTTCACATTCAGGCCACATATAGGATGATTTTCCTCTGGGGTCCCTTTTCTCATACCCTGATGTTTCCCCAGGCCAAGTAGAAGTGTAGTCAGCCACTTCTTGGTCGGTTTGTAAGTGGATCTGTGGATCGTGGTTTTCTTCCAAGTTGCTTCCAAAATGAAATGTGTTTTCCTCTTCCTTCCATGGGTGGCTTCCTTGCTGATTGCTTTGTTGTGGCCAGTACCAGCTCACATTATCTTCTTCTTCCTTATTATGCCAGGAAGGAATCTCATTCCCTTCGTCTTGAGGATCATCCTGCCAAAACTTGCTTTCTGAATTTATTTCCACCGTAATGATATCTGGAATAACAACAACAACAAAATAGCATTCTACCATTGGAGATTCTTGCATCGCAGGCAATTGCCTTAGATGATCATCAGGGTCCCTTCCCATTCTATAATTCTATGACCCAACAAAGGTGAAAGTTGGGAGATTCAGGACAGACCAAAAAAAAGTACTTATTCACACAACGTACAGTTCAGACTATGGAATCTGCTCTCCCCAAGAGGTAGTGAAGGCCACCAAACTGGACAGCTTTAAAAGAGGATGTTATGTACTGAGTTGAATAGAATCCAGAATGCAGCAGTCTGATTGGTCCTAGAACAATAGGATCCAGAATGCAGCAGTCTGATTGGTCCACAGGAGCCACCCAATCCAGCTCCAGGTGGAAGTGAATCTGTAACCTGATTGGCCTACAGGAGAATCCTGGAATTAGCCAATCATGTGGGGCCCATTGTGTAAATAATGTATATAAAGCAGACATTCTGGGGGGACTTCCATTCCTCCTCACCACTATGAGCTGAATAAAGAGCAAGAAATCCACTCTTGACTCCGAGTATATTTCAGAGGATTAGCCAAATTCATGGAGGACAGCTCTATTGATGATAACAATGGCTAGGTTCTGCCTCCACTGTTGGAGGAAATATACCTTCTGAGGGCCAGTTGCCGGGAATAACAAATGGGGAGATTGCTGTTGCAATCAGGTCCTGCGTGCCTCTTTTCTTATGGGCATCTGTTTGGTCACTGCAGAGAAAGAGGATTGAAGACTTTGCCCTGTGAGCATTGTGGCTCTCCAAGTCCTCCAGCAGAATCCTGTCCTCTTCCCTTAAAACTGCAAATTCCAGGGACTGAACCTCAGCCCCCCTGCCCAGCAAGTGTGTGCCCGACCGCTGCACTGTCCCCCTCGCAGTGCATTGAAGACAACATGCGTCAGCGACAAAGGAGCAGAATGTGATGCCTCTGAGTCTCTAAAGCCAAGAGATGGCCCTACATAACACAGGGGAAATACTGCTGAGCCAGAGGTGGCTGGTGGGTTGGAAGGCAGGGAGGAGGATCAGTAGGCGGAGCCAAGGAGAGGCGGAGCCAACTCATTCCAGTGGGGTCTCCCCATTCTCCTCCATGCTAAGTTCTACAAGGGCAACTCAGACTTAGGCAGGGGAAGCTGGCCAGCACTGCTGCCCTTGTAAGTCCGAAGGCAAACACATGGCGGTGTGTGTGTGTGTGATGGAGGGCAGGCTGTAATTGGTGGGGCAGTGCCTCCTCCACCCGAATGGACCAGCCCCCAATGATTCAGAGCCCTCCATGTTCCCTCTGTTGACCCTTTGTGAAGCAGCCAGGACAGCCCTATATTTTATCTGCATCAGTGCCATAGGTGGTATCTTTTATTTCTATTATTTTCCTGACCCTTCACTGTAAGATCCCCAGGGTGGGTTCCAACAATATAAAGTTAAGGTAAAGGTAAAGGGACCCCTGACCATTAGGTCCATCGCAGATGACTCTGGGGTTGTGGCGCTCATCTCGCTTTACTGGCGAGGGAGCCGGCGTACAGCTTCCGGATCATGTGGCCAGCATGACTAAGCCACTTCTGGCGAACCAGAGCAGCGCACGGAAACACCATTTACCTTCCCGCTGGAGCGGTACCTATTTATCTATTTGCACTCTGACGTGCTTTCAAACTGCTAGGTTGGCAGGAGCAGGGACCGAGGAACGGGAGCTCACCCCGTCGCAGGGATTCGAACCGCCAACCTTCTGATCAGCAAGTCCTAGGCTCTGTGGTTTAAGCCACAGCGCCACCCACGTCTTTTATTTTTATTATTTTCCTGACCCTTCACTGTAAGTTCCCAGGGTGGGTTCCAACAATATAAAGATGCAATATTCAAATCCGTTAACAGAAACCTGTAAAGTTTACCTCTCGCTTTGTTTGCAAAATGTCATTGCTTTGTTTTTAAATTGAGGATCTGTTTGCTGCCCTGGACTCTCTGGGGCAGAAGGGAGAATTATAAATTCAATAACTAGGTAAGTAACTAAAATAATTTACCTGGATTGGTAACAGTGCAAGTTGAGACTGGATGTGTGGATTCAGGCTGCTAAGGTCAAAAAGAAAGTGAGTGAGTGACAAGTACCCCTTGCATTCCTCATTTATCTCCTTTCCCAAATCCCTTCCCTCTTTTCCCCAAGGTTTGCTCGCCTGTATGGATGCTAGGATCCCTGTTTCAGACTTCTTAAGACTGGCAGCTTTTGTTTGTGATGTGTTGCTGTCTGACAGCTGAAGCACTGAAAAAGCAATGGTGATCTGTAAGAGAAATGCTTCACGGACAACTGAATTCTACCTTTTGGCTCAGGAGACCCCAATCCAGGTTGCATAAAGGTAAAGGTAAAGGGACCCCTGACCATTAGGTCCATTCGTGGCCGACTCTGGGGTTGCAGCGCTCATCTCACTTTATTGGCCAAGGGAGCCGCTGTACAGCTTCCGGGTCGTGTGGCCAGCATGACTAAGCCGCTTCTGGCGAACCAGAGCAGCGCATGGAAACGCCATTTACCTTCCCACCGGAGAGGTACCTATTTATCTACTTGCACTTTGATGTGCTTTTGAACTGCTAGGTTGGCAGGAGCAGGGACCGAGCAACAGGATTTCACCCCGTCGCAGGGATTCGAACCGCCGACCTTCTGATTGGCAAGTCCTAGGCTCTGTGGTTTAACCCACAGCGCCACCCACATCCCTAATCCAGGTTGCATAGCGGTTAGCAATTAAGGGACATGACAAAGCGAGCCGTTACTCAGCTGATGAGTATGTGTATAAGAGAGAAAGAGTAATTGTTTCATGCATGATATGTAATCCACATCTCAGCTTTGCTAAAAAGCATGCATCAACAAGTCCTCCAGTGGCTCAGTTGTTTGCATCCAGCCACAAAGGGAAGGCAAGAGTTCTTACCCATTGATGATGACCCACTCTCATCACTCTCCTCCATGACTTTCCAGTAAAGGGTCTTTTGCCTGGGGTTCACTGAAGTCTCCTCACTTTCAGAAAGGGACTCCGATGGCTCCTCAAGGTTCCCTGGCAGCTGAAAAATGTTCACACCTAAAGATTTGTTTGCTGTACAGTCACAGTAGTGCCATAAAGAATAAAAGTTCAGATTCCTGAAAACCAGAGGTTGGTTTTTGTCGTTGTAATTGGAACACATTTCTGGAGCTTACGCAGAGAGTTTATGTGAGGCTTATAGCGGCCAGAAGGAAAACATATTTTCATTTTCCACCAGCTTTAACCAGAGCAAAATTTCTGACCCACATTGTCTAGCCCAGGTGTGGACAATCTTTGACCCTCCATAACAGTGTTTCCCAAACTTGGGTGTCCGGCTGTTTTTTTGGACTACAGTTCCCATCTTCCCTGACCACTGGTCTTGCTAGCTAGGGATGATGGGAGTTGCAGTCCAAAAACAGCCGGAGACCCAAGTTTGGGAAATGCTGCTCCAGATTATGGGTGTAGCCGGGGGGGGGGGGGGACTGCCCACCCTAGATCAAGTAAAACAATAGAAATAACTGACCAATCACAATGGTTCTGCCCCCCCCCAACGAAAAATCCACGCTCCAGAACTACAACCTCCATCATCCTTGGCTATTGGTCATGGTTGTTGGGGCTGATGGGAGTTGTAGTTCATCAACATCTGGAGGATCCAAGGTTCGTCACATAATAATAATATAATAATATATTTTTATTTATACCCCGCCCTCCCCAGCCAAGGCCAGGCTCAGAGCGGCTTACAAGCAATAATAAAAACAAGATGAATGATTACAACTTAAAAACAAAAATAAAAAACAACATTAAAATAATGGAACATTAAAATATTAAAATGTAGCCTCATTGCAGGAGGAGAAGGAAAAGAAAAAAGAAAGAGAGGGAGGGAATCAAATTGGCTCCAATCCAAAGGCCAGGCGGAACAACTGTGTCTTACAGGCCCTGCGGAAAGATATCAGATCCTGCAGGGCCCTGGTCTCATGAGGCAGAGCGTTCCACCAGGCCGGTGCCAGAGTTGAAAAGGCCCTGGCTCTGGTTGAAGCCAATCTAACTTCCTTAGGGCCTGGGACCACTAGGGTGTTGTTATTTATGGACCTTGAGGCTCTCCGTGGGGCATCTGGCTTAGCCCAATACAGGTAGACAGTATTATAGATTTTGAATAACCAGAATTAGTCATTGCACAAATCCTTCAGCATTCCTCACCTCGACGACAACTTCAGCTGGTTCTCGCTGTTGCAGGGCAGCCTCCACCATGTGAGCAATCTCTTTGCTGCTACTGCTGCTCCCCGGCCCTCTAGCTCTCAGGCAAAGTTGCATCTCCTCTGGAAGTAGAGACAAGAATTGTTCCAGGACGATCATATCCACAATCTGTTCCTTGGTGCGTTCTTGAGGGCGCAGCCATCGATGAGCAGCATCGCTCAAGCGGGACAGCGTCCCCAGAGGAGTTTCTCCATGCGGGACAATGCTCTGGCGGAACATCTGCCGATGAGATTCCTGGCTGGCCAGACACAACGCCTTGGTCTCCGCAGGAGTGCCAACTTGGTCCGCCATCTTGGATGGGGGACGTGACCGAGGAAACTTTCCAGGGAATAGAGAGGCTGGAAGGAAAATCTGGCTGCTCAGAGGCCCAGCTAGAGCCATCGTTGTCCCAAGGAAAGTCCTAGCCTGTGAAATAGAAATTACAGAGAGTCTTGAAGTCCTCCTGAAATCCCAGTGTGTGACACAATCCTAAATTTACCTCAGTTCCCCAGAAACGCTAACTGCTACACATATTTCCATCTTCCATTCTTTGAAGGATGAAGTGGTATATAAATGACCTTAATAAATACATTTTTTAAAAAACGAGTGTGTGTAAAAGTCTGTTTTTTATTCCTGTCTTGACCTCAGCCCTTCACCTGAAGGACATTGCTCTCTTAAGAAAAGGAGATGTCAACAGATACATAGTTTTCCAAAGGCAAATGGCTGAACTCCTGTGCTGCACAATTTGCATGACAATCAAAGATACTCACTTTATAATGCATTGTATGAAAGGCCATTTACTTCTCTTTGCTTCTTATTGCCTTAAGGAGATTGCCTCTAAGGAGGGGAGGCAAAATCTGGGAGGCAGATAACTGCCATGACTACCCTGTTGTGCCAGGAGATGTAAAGGATCACAGCGTTTTACTTTGCATTAAGAGAGACAAAGAATCTTGCAGCACCTACTTCAAAATCAGTATTTAGGCCAGCCAAAATGTCACAAAATAATGGTCAAGTTTTCAGGTTCTCCAGAACTCTGCTTCAGCCTAACAGTTTACGATTAGCAAGGAGAGGGGAGGGAAAAAGTTGGCGGGTAACGATGCTATGGATTCTGCATTTTCAAAAATTTCTAAAGTTTATTTGATTTGATTTTTTGCTTTAAATGACAATGGCTTTATTATGCCCACTTGGTTTTAAATTAGTCTATGGATTTTAGCAGTGCTGGCTCCCAACCATTTGATTTGTATAGTGCCCGGGGAGCTCTTTGATCAAGTGGTTTATAAATCTCCTAAATAGAGGGGCACAGATTTACAGCTTTCCTCTAGCCCTGAGGGCATTATTTCTGACCTGCATAAACAAGCATAAGCTTTGGAAACAGGGCGAGCAAATTAATTTCTCATCATATCAAGGATCTGGAGCAAACGGAAAGAGAGAAACGGCAGGTGTTTGTCGTTGCTGTCCCGCCCCACGGTACAAAATATTTTATCTAGATTTGTTCTATTGAGTCTTACCTGGAGCAAGAAGTTCAGAGGAATCCTGAGCAGGGTGTTCACCTGCTGATCTATCTACTGCAGGAGGCTCTGGGAAAGTCTTCCACCTTCTCACACAATTTCATGAAACATCCAGGTGTAAGGAAGTAATAATCAACTAGAGGTTCAGCTTCTTAAATAAAACTCCTTTCATTCTAGCCTGGTAACACAACCCCCATGCACTGCCCTCTGGTGGGGAGAAACTTAAATGACCCCCTACCTGACTAGGATCACCTCTTCGGTTAAGGAAGTAGGTTAGTCATCTGACTGTGGAGATGGTGGGAGCCTGGCCTCCTTTTGTGCCTTTAACAGTAGCTTGAGCTGAGAAAGAAAAATCAGCAGGGAAGCTTTCCATAGCAGAGTCAAACCCAGCCCCTGAATCAATCTGCAGCTCCTCCTGATTGGAGGAAAGAAGCTGGAACATTAACTATGACAATCTTTCCCCAACCTGGAGCCAGCCAGATGTTTTGAACTTCAACTCCCAGTGCCCCTGATGGGAGTTGTAGTCCAAAACATCTGGATGGCCCAGGTTGGGGAAGGCTTCATGGTGACACTGAGGACTGGAGGGCCTCTTCCCTCCCCATCCCCTTTATTCAATTTGCATCATGCCAGTTTCTAATAATAATAATAGTAGTAGTAGTAGTAGTAGTAGTAAATACCCCACCCATCTGGCTGGGTTTCCCCAGCCACTCTGGGCAGCTTCCAACAAAATATTAAAATACAGTAATCCATCAAACATTAAAAGCTTCCCTAAAACAGGGCTGCCTTCAGATGTCTAGTCTAAAAGTCTAGTGGTAGTTGTTCTCTTTGACATCTGGTGGGAGAGCGTTCCACAGGGCAGGTGCCACTACCGAGAAGGCCCTCTGCCTGGTTCCCTGTAACTTGGCTTCTTGCAGCGAGGGAACTGCCAGAAGGCCCTCGGCGCTGGACCTCAGTGTCCGGGCAGAACGATGGGGGAGGAGACGCTCCTTCAGATATACTGGACTGAGGCTGTTTAGGGCTTTAAAGGTCAGCACCAACACTTTGAATTGTGCTCGGAAATGTACTGGGAGCCAATGTAGCTCTTTCAAGACCGGTGTTATGTGGTCTCAGCGGCCGCTCCCAGTCACCAGTCTAGCTGCCGCATTTCTATCCCACTTTCCCTCCAAGGAGTTCGAGGCTGCACACCTGCTTTCCCTTCCTCTATTTTATCCCCGCAACAACCCTGTGAGGTTGGTTAGGTTGAGAAGGGGGGGGGGCGTTGCCCCAAGCCACCCAAAGCGAGCTTCACAGTGGACGAGTGTTCATGAATTGGCAGGACAACAGAGAGGAGGGAGGGGTGTAGACACAACTGGCAAACACCAGGGCAAGGTGGAGGAGAGGTGGGTGGGGTGGGTGGAATGTACTCACAGGGCGGCAGAGGATGGCGGAGGGCTGAGAGTCAGTTCCCAGGAACCAGAGAAGCAGGACCTGTAACCAGAGACAACGGGGCCCCTGTCTCCATGCACTCGGCCAGCTCCAAGGCATGGGGAGCGGTGGGTGGGTGCTCTAGGAGGCTGAGGCAGGCAAGAACCCACAGCCCAGCTCCCTAGCTAGCCAGGTGGGGCTTGTTAGCTCTGGGAAGTGTGTGATTCCTCAGCTGAAGTAAGCTTGGAACAGGGGAGGGCCACCTGTTCCTCATCAAGCCCCGATGTTGCAATCAGCTTGCAAAATACAAAAGGGAAGCTGTGTTGATGGATCTCAGCTTAGATGTTCCAGGAGTGCTATGGAACTGTACTTTTTGGGAATGTAGACACCTCTAGGTACTTGGTATAATTAGGCATTTGAATCCAGGTCTCCTTAAGTTGCCAGGCAGGATCCTCTAAGGAATATACACCGCAAGCTTTCTAATTGGACATTAAAGCGGTGTTGTTTTTCTGGGGGTGCTCAAGGGAACGCAGTGCCAGCACCTTCCCCCCCCAAAAAGAAAAGCTTTAAGGCAGGCATGGCCAAACTTGGCCCTCCAGATGCTTTGGGACTACAATTCCCATCATCCCTGACCACTGGTCCTGCTAGCTAGGGATCATGGGAGTTGTAGGCCAAAAACACCTGGGGGGGGCCGAGGTTGAGGAAGCCTGTTTTAAAGCACTATGATGCCATTTTAAACAATTGTGCCTCCCCCCCCCCCCAAGATTCTTGGTAGTTCTCTCAGAAGAGGCAATGAGCATTAAGCCACTCTGAGAAATTTAGCTCTGTGAGGGGAATGAGGGGTTATATCTCCCGACAACTTCCAGCACCTTTAGCAAACTGCAGCTCATAGCAGCGCTGGGTTTAGGGCAGTGAGGGTGGTTCTCCCTGGCACAGGGTGCCAAGCTTTTGGGGCGCAAAATTGAGAAGCTCCATAATTCAGGGATTCATGCTGGCCCCATGACCCGGAAGCTGTACGCCGGCTCCCTCGGCCAATAAAGCGAGATGAGTGCCACAACCCGAGTCGGCCACAACTGGACTTAACGGTCAGGAGTCCCTTTACCTTTATGTTAGTGATTAATTCCCAATATTTGCATTGCTTAACTCCAGATGTCCTCTTGGGAGCCAATTCCTAGGGATCAAGGTCCCATCAGCCCCCCAAATAAAATATTTGAGGAAGACAGTGCTCTCCCCATTGATGGGCATTGCCATTCGAATGGTGTGCATGCTGCATCTTGTGATGGATTATGCAAGGTGGGGCTTACCTGCCCCCCCCCAATATTTTATTCACATTGGCACCTCTGATAGCCTACAGGGCCCCTTCTAGCAAACGCTGCCCACCTGCCAATCATGTAAGTTTGATCTGTCCCATCACCTTTCTAAGGTTAGATTTAAATGTGTGCATACATCTTTTTATATTTTGTACACAAGGGGTAACTGAATGCAAAATATGTCAAATTATGATATGGCCAGCTTACTTTTTAACTCTGGTACCTGAATGTAGCGGGCAAAACTGGCTGCCCTCATCCCCTTTGTTCCCACACTACTCTCCTGCCCTCCGTTCCTAGATAGGCCAAGATGACTTGAATCAACGTCAGCAGGGGCACAAGAACCATTTTATTTTATTTTTTTACTGTGGTCACCAAAGGCTTATTGAAAGAAGCAGAGGGTCAAAAGATTGCAAAGATTTTTCTAAGGCAGCAGAAAGGGGTGGTAGATTCGTGGGCGTTGAACAGGTTGTCTGGACCAATCGCATCCAAGCCTAGTTTTGGAATGATCGGTGCTTGATCTCTCTCTGAGCCAAGTCTTCAGAACATCCTTACACATTAGTTAGGGGGCTGATGAAGGGAGGCTGCCTCTCTCTGACCCCTCAGCGACGACCACAACCCTGCAATGACATTGGTCTGGACGGCTTTCCCAATCAGTTTGGCCTCGATAGCTTTAATATCGTTACACTGCTTCACAAGCTGGGCCTTGGTATTTCGGGAGGTGTCCTCCAAGTCGGAAATCCTGAGCTCAGCCTCGTCCGAACACCCAGAGAGACTCCCGAGGGCGCTGTGGATGGCAGTGACTGAGTTGTGCAAGCGGGAGACTGCAGACTTTATCTCCACAGCGTCGGCAGCAACTTGCTCTAGCAGAGCCATGAACTGGGCCAGCGTTGGCTCAGCCGCCATTTTGTAGAGAGGGGGAGGGGAGGGAGATACTGGCTCGGGTTTCAGTCTTTTGGGGTTTGGAGGGGAAGGTCCGGTCCCTGAGGCCGTTCTGATTGTCTCTGTAGTCTGATGCAATGCTTCGCGAGTCTGGAGATGGTCTTTGAGGGGTTGCCTTGGTCTTCTTCCTGGTTCAAGAAGTCTGCATTGGCTAAGTTTGTAGAGGCCCTTGCCTTTCCAGTCCAAACGTTTCTGAAGTTTTCTGGCTGGCTGGATTCTTTGAGGCACTCCAAGAACAGACTTGGCATGCATGTTTTCCCCATTAAAATACTTTCCTCTTTTGTAAGGTCGCCTGTGTTTCATTAAAGCCAAGAGGTCTCTGGGCTTCTTACCTGAATCGGAACAGCTAGCCTGGCCAGCAGGACCTGAATTTTGGGTGAACCGCCTATTGGACTTGCGACTTTTATATAGGTCTTCCCTCTGAGCCATTTCCCGGCTAACAATGTGCTTTGAGCACTGATCTTGACCCCCACAACCAGTGCGGCTATTCTGGTTCTCTGGTCCTGGTTCAGCATCTAGCTGAAGCATGTCTTTGGACAGATCTCCCAGACCATTTCCATAGAGAAGGCATTTCTCCTGTCCGTCATCATTTCCTGAGATGCTGGCGCAATGGCTCTCCAGAACGTTCTGGTCCTCGCTGATTGAATCTGAAATCCTACACCCACTTCCCTGGGAGTGAGCCCCACTGGCCTCAGTGGTACGTACTTCTGAGTAAACATGTGCAAGATTGTGCTGTAAGTCTGCCGTCTCGTTCACTTCAGTGAGAATCAGGTGTGAGCAAAGCTGCATAGGCTTGGACTGCAAGTCTTGGTTGGCAGAAATCTGAGAAATCTTGTCCACAGACATTTCCAGTGCCACATAGTCAGGATCTTCCCTGCTGTCGAGATGAAGTGGGTCCCTCAAACTGTTTCTAAGAAGAGTAGATCTCTCTTGGCTTGCCTGTTGCTCCAGCAAACTGCTCTGGTCCTCTTTGATTAAGTTTTCCTGAAGAAGATTCTGGAGGATTTTCTTCTCAGATAATTCATGTGACTCCCCAGATTGAATCATAGGCTTAGAACTTTCCTCGCTGGGACTTTCCTGAGTATTGATAAATGCTGATAAGGATTCGCCCCTGTCCTCACAATCGGCACATGTCTCCATCTCTAGGTGAACCATGTCACTGTCTAGTTTTTGCAAACTCTTCCAACAGAGAACATCCTTTTCTCTTTCTCTTCCTGAGTTGGTTTTTTGCTGCCTCTTCAGACAGCTCTGCCTTAGCAAGTCTTGTTCAGGACTCTGCAAAATAGCCTCCTTGGATTTTCCCATCGCCACCGATTTGCGCACTTCCAGCCAAGGATCCTCCCATCTGCTTTTGCTATCGGTACCGTCACCTGCTGAAGCAAGGAAAAGCAATCACATTGTGTCCTAAAAAATTATTAAGAATACATTGGCTGCACCAGTTCCTCTCTACTGCAATTAAGAGAAGTCACAAAATTGAATATTCAGCTCACAGTGCAATCCTATGCCTATCTAGTCCGGAGGAAGGCTCGGTGAGTTCAGTTTATTTATTTGTAAAAATATGCATGTACTGCTAACTTGTATAGAAGCCATCTAAGCAGTGTACAGCAAATGTTAAAATAACAGAAAATGCAAGGAAAGTACAGAAGCAGAAAATGTCATGAGTTCAACTTAAAAAGACTGTTGATGAAAGTATCCAAAGGGCATCTATAAATGGGAAGCTAGATGACCACATAAAATAGTTAATAAAAGATGTACAAGGGGATGATTATTTCAAGAGAAATCTGGGTATAACTGATGCATGCCTAAATTGTATGCTGCAGTAATGTAAAAGTGGAAAGAGTTGGTAACCGTACACCAGGATTCTCTAGGAACACTTACTCATCCAGGCCACGTTATCGTAATTCTCCTGCATGACATTCCAGTAAAGGGTTTTCTCTTTGTGGCCCAGCAGAGCCCATTCTTCCTCCGTGAGACGCACAGATACATCTTCAAAGGTTACCAGGCCCTGAAACAAACAAGAGGGATATTCCATTAACATCACAGTATTCAGACTTCTGTTGACTGTGTTGGGCAAAGCCTTAGAAGGTTTTGGGAGAAAGGGACATAGCTGAGAGGCAGACCAGAGAATCTGAACGCACAAAAGTGGCAGTGCGCATACATTGCACGCACATAGCTCAGCTGGTTAGAGCATGGTGCCGATGATAACGCCAAGGTTGCAGGTTCCATCCCTGTATGGGACAACTGCATATTCCTGCTTTGCAGAGGGTTGGACTAGATGATCCTCAGGGTCCCTTCCAACTCTACGATTCTAGATTCTCTCTCCAGCTGAAGGATCTTGGGTGAGGGCCTTTTTTCCAGTCTTGGTATCCAAGACATTTGAGATTCAGGGCCAGTCAGAGATGATTATACTAGAGGAGATGGACCAGAGGCCTGGCAATTTCTTAAGTCCAATAACTTGCATTTAGACACCACACCAGGTTTTTTTTATTATTATTATTATTATTATTATTATTATTATTATTATTATTATTAAAAATCTTTTGTTAAAAAGGTACTATGGTTACCCAATTTCTCCCCCTGGCTCTGATAGCATAGCATTCAGAGCATGTTTTTGTGCAAACCCCTTTTTGCTCAGTCTAGCCCCAGGCCATTTCTGGCTATCCCATTCTATGCCACTCCATTTCACAGCACTCAGCATCTTGGCATTTCCCACTTAACTGTACGGAATGAAAGTGAAGGGGGAATGTAAGAAAGTAAGAAGCTTTTGGGAAATGATATATAATGAATTGAAGAAAATGTTTAAATACACTTTTGTTAAGAAACCAGAAGTGTTCTTACTTGGCATTACAGGGAGCGAGATAAATAAGAAAGAAAGGAAGTTATTTTTATATGCAGTGACTGCAGCAAGAATATTGATGGCACAGAAATGGAAGCAAGAGGAGCTACCCACAGTAGACGAATGGAGAATGAAGATGACGGACTTTGCAGAACTTGATAGATTGACGGGAAGGATCCGAAATCGACGAGATCAGAGATTTATAGATGATTGGGAAAAGTTTACAGAGTATATGCATAAATTAAGTGATAATCAAATAATGCTTGTAAGCTTTAATGAAGCTCTGTAAGAAGAGATGTTAGAATGTGAGCAAAATAAGACTTAATCTATAAAAATAATGGAAGTAAGGTCTTAGAAATGTGTAAGAAATTAAGAAGGGAAGGAGTATCAGTCAAGTTGAGGGAAGTCATAGAATCATAGAGTTGGAAGAGACCACAAGGGCCATCGAGTCCAACCCCCAAATCAAAAGGAGAACGGATATAAAAAAAGATGTATGAATTGTATAAATTTTGTATTGGAAAAATTGAATAAAAATAATATTTTTTTAAAAAAGGAAAGAAAGTGAAGGGAAGATCAGCAGGAAGCTTCCCATTTATTTGGTCATTGGAACACAGGATTAACCTCACCTCACACCAATGCGATTAAATAGGCACACTCTGTCACAGGCACAAACGAGATATAATCAGAGAAGAGACCAAATCAGACTGGTTACTCAAACAGATTATGAGCAATAATGTGCCATCTGTGCAGCGTATCAACGAGAGAGAGAGAGAGAGAGAGAGAGAGAGAGAGAGAGAGAGAGAGAGGAGAGAGAGAGAGAGAGAGCAGGAAACATTTTGCCTCCAGCAATGCTCTCCTGCAGTTTAGAGCTGCGTGACAAGCAGGAAGAAAGCTTTTCCATCATGGCATCTGCAAGCCAGGAATAGCTTCAATTGCACCTCATGCAGCCTTTAATAAATAATAATAATATTTTATTATTCTTGGTGGCTTCCAACAAAACACTAAAATACAATAACCTATTAAACATTAAAAGCTTCCCTAAACAGGGCTGGCTTCAGATGTCTTTTAAAAGTTTGGTAGTTATTTTTCTCTTTGACATCTGGTGGCAGGGCATTCCACAGGACAGGTGCCACTACCAAGAAGGCCCTCTGCCTGGTTCCCTGTAATTTGGCTTCTCGCAGTGAGGGAACTGCCAGAAGGCCCTCGGCGCTGGATCTCAGTGTCTGGGCAGAACAATGGAGGTGGAGACGCTCCTACAGGTATACTGGACTGAGGCCGTTTAGGGCTTTTAAAGGTCAGCATCAACACTTTGAATTGTGCTCAGAAACGTACTGGGAGCCAGTGTAGGTCTTTCAAGACTGGTGTTATATGGTCTCGGTGGCTGCTCCCAGTCACCAGTCTAGCTGCCACATTCTGGATTAGTTGTAGTTTCCGGGCCACCTTCAAAGGTAGCCCCACGTAGAGCGCATTGCAGTAGTCCAAGCAGGAGATAACTAGAGCATGCACCACTCTGGTGAGACAGTCTGTGGGCAGGTAGAGTCTCAGCATGCGTACCAGATGGAGCTGATAAACAGCTGCCCTGGACACAGAATTGACCTGTGCCTCCATGGACAGCTGTGAGTCCAGAATGACTCCCAGGCTGCGCACCTGGTCCTTCAGGGGCACAGTTAACCCATTCGGGACCAGGGAGTCCTCCACACCTGCCCGCCTTTTAAAAGAAGAAAAGCCAGCGAAAACAAAACAGAAACACTGGTTATGAATGATATGTGTGTCATAGCCAGGTTACCAGAATCCTTTCCCAACAGGCTCCAAGTAAACCTTTTCCCACAGTGCAGGCCCCAACAAACCCTGTGACCCACCACCACAACCTTTTGCTGAATGCATTGCAGCACATATTCTCTAGCCGTCAGAAAAGGATTAACACCGGACGTCAGTTTCTGGCCAAGGAGATGGAACTCACTGGGTCTCTATAGCAGAGGTGGGGAACCTAAAGGGCCACATCTCTTCACAGACAATCACCCAGGGGCCTCACGCCAATGAGGCAAGGGTGGGTGGGGCAACAGACATGGCTGTAGCCCCAGCACAGTCAAACGCCATCATAGTTCGAGGACAAATTCCAGCCAGGCAAAAGCACTTGAGGAGGGACATGGAGCAGGGTGAGGGTTGTGGTCTGGGAAAGCACAGTGGGCCAGTTAAGAGAGGACTAGAGGGCTGCATTTCCCCCCTAAGCTACAGCAGGTCTGCAACATCAGAAGCACAAAGGGCAACTTCAACCAGTACAGTACCAGTTTTTCCTGGGTCTGCATTAGAATCGGATACACAACAGCATTCCACTCTTAAGTGAGCTCCACCCAGAGCGGCCTAGCCAATAAAGGTCCGTATAGTAAAAGCTATGGTTTTCCCAGTAGTGATGTATGGAAGTGAGAGCTGGACCATAAAGAAGGCTGATCGCCGAAGAATTGATGCTTTTGAATGATGGTGCTGGAGGAGACTCTTGAGTCCCATGGACTGCAAGAAGATCAAACCTCTCCATTCTTAAGGAAATCAGCCCTGAGTGCTCACTGGAAGGACAGATCCTGAAGCTGAAACTCCAACTCTTTGGCCACCTCATGAGAAGAGAAGACTCCCTGGAAAAGACCCTGATGCTGGGAAAGATGGAGGGCACAAGGAGAAGGGGACAACAGAGGACGAGATGGTTGGACACTGTTCTCGAAGCTACCAGCATGAGTTTGACCAAACTGTGGGACTAAACGACTAAACAACAACACCCAGAGCAGCATAGTGGTAAGAGTGTTGGACTAAGAGCCGGGAGTCCAGGGGTTCAAATCCCCACCCAGTCACAGAGCTCACTGTGTGACCTTGGGGCAGTCACTCACTCTCAGCCCAACCTACTCCACAGGGTCGTTGTGAAGATAACATTGGGAGGTGGAGAACCACCTAGGCCACCTCAAGCTCCTTGAAGGAAAAGTGGGCAACACATGTAAACATATCAATAAAAGAAAGAAAACAAAACACATCCCAGCGCCAGCACCTGAACAGCGTTAGCTGGCTCCTCTTCCCTCAAATAGCTCTCGACCAGCTGAAGTGCTTCCTTGCTGCTGCCTGGTTCCCTGACTCTCACACACGCCTGCAAGTTCCCTGGAAGCACGTTCATGAACTGTTCCAGGACGACCATGTCCACAATCTGGTCCTTGCTGTGCTGCTGAGGACACAGCCATTGCTCAGCTGCCTCGCTCAGCCAGGACAGAATCTCCTGGGGGGCTTCTGCAGGCGGGACAGGGCCCAAGCGGAACCTCTGGCGAGCAGCTTCCCGATTGGACCGGGTTGTGAACAAATGGGATGCATTTGTGCCGTTGCCCAGAGCAGGGGCAGCCTTGGATCTTGCGTTCTCAAATACACCTGAGCGCTCAGGCAAGTCCAGAGAAGCTGGATCTACAGGAACTGTCTCAGCGACAGAAGAAGATCCCTGCTGCAAGTCCGACACGACTTGGCGGGCTGCGTTCAGACGTGCCCTCAAGAGCTGGATGGTTAGCTTTGGATCGTTCTGGATGCGTGGCTTGCAGGAAGCGGGCACCCCTGGCGACGCCTGGCAGCCCGGCACGGACCCTTTGCGGACGGCCTCTTGGCTAGAGGAGGGCCTTTCCTTCGTGCCACGCATCTTGGCATTCGTGCCGGCTGTCTTGGCAGGAGGAGGGTGATCGTGTGGCAAGGAGTGGACCAGCTTGCCGTGGCGCGTGTGGGCCCTCCCTGGGCAACGGGACTTGTGGTAGTCGGCGCATTTCCAGACCATCTTGCTCTTGCTCTCCCGCTCCTTCCGATACAGGTACCCTTCGTGAAGCAGCTGATCCCTGCCTTTCCGACTCTTGACGTATTTCAGAGGCATTTTCATGGGGGGAGGAGGAGGAGGAAAATCAATAAATCAAATGAAAGAGATGGATGGTTTCGTAAGAGTGGAGGGGGGGGGGGAGGGAACAAACAACAACAACCACCAGTAAGGGAGGAAAACGAAAATCCCTGAAACAAAGCCAAGGGACGCCGGAGATCGGCCGAAGAGCTGCCGGGAGACGACAAGGTTCTCCTTCTGGTCCGGCTCAGGGTCTGCGGGTGGCGCACCCGCGTCCCTCCGCCTCCGCTTCAACGCGATCGGAAAAGCCGCGCAAGGAAGGGATATATGTGAGGTTTCCTCGCTCCGCTGTCCCAGCCCTTTTTCCTCCCCTTTCCCCTGTATCCGGCGTTAATTGTTAAGTCGCAGCAGCTCTTAGGATGCGGGATGCTCGGAGGCAGGAGGAGCCCGGAGCCATCGGGCTGACAAGTTCTCACTCCGGTCGGAGAGGGTGGAGCACGCGACGAGAAGGAAAGCGGCGTTCGGGTTGGACAGGGATGCGGATTAAGCCACGCCCCGCTTTCGCTCGTCAGCAGGTGGAGGAGGAGACAGCATCGGATCGGCTTCGACCGCGCAGGAAGGAAAAGCTTCGCAAAGAGAAAGCTGCTTTCGCCTCGGAGGCCCCTAGTGGAGAAAGGCGGGTATAGGATGGCAGCCCTCAAACGAGCTGATTTCAGCTGGAGTGATCGCTCACAACAAAATTATCTGGGCTAGATCCACTAGTGGTCATGTGTGCCCTCTGTGCGCTTCCCACTGAGGATCGAGAACTCGCTAATAATAATAATAATAATAGTTTTGTTGGAAGCCGCCCAGAGTGGCTGGGGAAACCCAGCCAGATGGGCGGGGTATGTATGTATGTATGTAAAAAGGTAAAGGTACCCCTGACCATTAGGGTCCAGTTGCAGATGACTCTGGGTTGCGGTGCTCATCTCGCTCTATAGGCCGAGGGAGCCGGCATTTGTCCGCAGACAGCTTCCGGGTCATGTGGCCAGCATGACTAAGCCGCTTCTGGCGAACCAGAGCAGTGCATGGAAGCGCAGTTTACCTTCCTGCCAGAGTGGTACCTATTTATTTACTTGCACTTTGACGTGCTTTTGAACTGCTAGGTTGGCAGGAGCAGGGACTAAGCAATGGGAGCTCACCCCGTCTTGGGGATTCGAACCACCGACCTTCTGATCAGCAAGCCCAAGAGGCTTGGTGGTTTAGACCACAGCGCCACCCGCGTCCTGTCATGTATGTATGTATGTATGTATGTATGTATAAATATACCCCGCCCATCTGGCTGGGTTTGGGCGGCTTCCAACAAAATATTATACATCAAGTCATTAAAAAGTACACCCCCCAAAAAAAAGAAATGCAAAAGAACAGAGTCAACGTTCGTTTATTTAGCAAATATCTGTCAAAATTATTTCCCTTTCCCCTTTTTCTTTTATACAATTCTCATGGGCAGGAAAAAACCAAATACAATGGTGCCCCGCAAGACGAATGCCTCGCAAGACGGAAAACCCGCTAGACGAAAGGGTTTTCCGTTTTGGAGGTGCTTCGCAAAACGAATTTCCTATGGGCTTGCTTTGCAAGACGAAAATGTCTTGCGAGTTCCTGCGGGTTTCCCCCCCCTTCCCCCCCTTTCCCCCAAGCCGCTAAGCCGCTTATCAGCTGATCCGCTAAGCCACTTATCAGCTGATCCGCTAAGCCGCTTATCAGCTGATCCGCTAAGCTGCTTATCAGCTGACCCACTAAGCCCACTAAGCCGCTAATAGCGCTAAGCCGCTAAGCCGCTAATGGGCTTGCTTCGCAAGACGAAAAAACCGCAAGACGAAGAGACTCACGGAACGGATTCTTTTCGTCTTGCGAGGCACCACTGTACATTTTACAACCTTCTCACCAGATTTAAATATTTTGCAATGTACTGGCCACAGAAAGATCAAACCAGCACTTAGTTATATGGCACTATAGAATGTTACCCCAAAATAAAACCGGTTTTGTTTTTGAAGGAGAAAAGTTTAAAACTTTCAACTCATGTCTGTTTTAGAATGAAACTCTTCTTCGATAAACTTCAGAGAACTGCTGTGGGTTAAGACATTTCATTAATGTGATGAAGATGAGCTTTGGAATGCAGCTTCGAGGAATCAGAGTTGGAAGGGACCCTTAGGGTCATCTAGTCCAACCCCCTGCAATGTAGGAATCTCAACTAACGCATGCATGACAAATGGCCATCTAACCTCTCTTAAAAAGCTCCAATGAAGAGAGTCCACAACTGCCTCTCACACTCTTTTGCTACAGAAATGACACTTCTCCCCATTGCCTTTTGCTTTCAGGCTGTGCCGCAGCTTCCTCAGTAAAAGCAATCACCACTAGCTCTTAAGTTTTCTGTTGATCACAGGATTAGCCTCGAGTGCAATCTTGTTTCCTCTGGAACAGGGGTCAGCAAATTTACCATGCCTTGGGCCGGCGTCTCCAGCGCCGATTGAGCGGAGGAGAGTGTGCCCATACGCGTGCGTACACTTCCGGGTTGGAGGAGCACTGGAAATAGCTTGTGTGCATGTGCACGGGTCTCCTCTGACCCGGATGTGTACTGGAAATAACGCTTGTGCAAGCGCACAATGTTTGCAGGTGCACACAAACTATTTCCGGTGCTCCTCCAACCCGGAAGTGGGCAGCCATACAGTGCAAGATGGGTGACACCTGGCTTGAGAGCAGTACATGTGAAAAGGATCTAGGAGTCTTGGTTGACCACAAACTTGACATGAGCCAACAGTGTGACGCGGCAGCTAAAAAAGCCAATGCAATTCTGGGCTGCATCAATAGGAGTATAGCATCTAGATCAAGGGAAGTAATAGTGCCACTGTATTCTGCTCTGGTCAGACCTCACCTGGAGTACTGTGTCCAGTTCTGGGCACCACAGTTCAAGAAGGACACTGACAAACTGGAACGTGTCCAGAGGAGGGCAACCAAAATGGTCAAAGGCCTGGAAACGATGCCTTATGAGGAACGGCTAAGGGAGCTGGGCATGTTTAGCCTGGAGAAGAGGAGGTTAAGGGGTGATATGATAGCTATGTTCAAATATATAAAAGGATGTCACATAGAGGAGGGAGAAAGGTTGTTTTCTGCTGCTCCAGAGAAGCGGACACGGAGCAATGGATCCAAACTACAAGAAAGAAGATTCCACCTAAACATTAGGAAGAACTTCCTGACAGTAAGAGCTGGAATTTGCTGCCAAGGAGTGTGGTGGAGTCTCCTTCTTTGGAGGTCTTTAAGCAGAGGCTTGACAACCATATGTTTCCTGCTTGGCAGGGGGTTGGACTCGATGGCCCTTGTGGTCTCTTCCAACTCTATGATTCTATGAATGCAACATCCTTCCTCCTTCTTTGTGCCCAGCATGTAGTGGTAGTATACTGCCTTTGAACATGAAGTTCTATTTAGCTCTCATGGCTAATAGCTAAAGACATATCCTCTGTGAACTTCTCTAGTGCTGTCTATGCTGAGACTGGGCTGAAGGCGTTATCTCTGCAACTCTAAGGACTGGATCAGGGGTCGGCAACCTAAGGCCCATGGGCCACAAGTGGCCCACGGAGGTCATTTTACCGGCCCACGAGTTGCCCCTGAACCGAGCCGCCTGCTCGGTGAGTCCCCGTGCACTGTGCTAAACTGGCGCAGCATGGTGTGGGGACTAACTTCGCGGCGCCAGAAATTGCGTCTGCGCAGATGCAATCCAGCCCACAGAGGGGGCTCCGCGGCAGTGAACCGCCCCAGGCAAGGTAAGTCTTGCCAAACCCTGGACTAGGTACTTTCACCTTCTTTAGATCCGTGTCAATCATGCTTAAAATTCACTTGAAACTCAGTATTAGTCATGACTAATTTTGTCTTTTCAAACTGTGGGATTATAATGACTGGGATGACAATATATCACACTCTTAATTGAGAGGCGTTGATAGCAAGGATTCTCAAGCCTCGTCGCTTAACTGAAGTCATTTGAAGGCAGTCATGTATTGGGAAGTTTTTAATGTTTGACATCTTATGTTTTTATGTGCTGGAAGCTGCGCAGAGTGGCTGGGGAAACCCAGCCAGATGGGTGGGGGTATAATAATAGTAGTAGTAGTAATATTATTATTATTATTATTATTATTATTATTATTATTAATAGTTGTTGTGGTTGTCAAGGGCTGATGTTGATGTTTGATTTCAATTTGGTCAATACAAGACTCTGGACTTCAAATTTTAAACAAATTCACAATTGCATTCTTCATCCAGGGATTTTGAAGAAGCCTATATGGGAGTTACCCCACTTTAACTCGGGAGGAAGTGGCTGGCTCAGGACCACCCAATGACACTCACTGTTGAGAAATAATCTAAACCCAGTGTGAGGGATTCAGGGGAAGTAAGAATCAGGACTGTTTCATATGTTGCAATTCTAAACGAGTGTTGAAAAACTACAGAAACCCAACTTGGTAAGAACCTCAACTTTATATCAAAAGGTAATGCAATTTTACTATTTCTCGTGGATGAAATGCCTAGTTTCTGTGCAATATCTGGAAAAGTCTCATACAGACAAACTCACGGAAGCTGTCAACGGCTACTAGTCATGATGGTTATATGCTCCCCTCTAGGGCTGGAGGTGCCATGCTTGGGAATACCAGTTGCCGCAAAGAACGGCAGGATGCCCTCAAATCACCGGTGTGAAGTGGGCTTCACAACCGTGTCTGTCCATTGTGAGAAAAATACACTGGGCTGAACTTCAGGGCTGTTGCTGTGTCTCAAAGAGCCGCTGTCAGAGGAAAGGATTCCCATTTCTATATAGTTCCTTTCGGCTTCCCGTGATGAGCAGAAACAGAATAAAAATTTCAAAATAAAAGCATTTGCGCAATTTATATGGGACATGAAACTGAGGTTTTAGTGTCACAAGTAGGACTAATTCTAATCCAGGATTTAGACATCGGATGGTGCAAGGAGATATTATTGGTGGGGTAGCTGAGAATCCTTTGTAGGAGACCCTGTCCCTCAGTTATTTTAAAATGTCTTGTTCTTCATTGCAAATGCCATTCCAGGGTGGGTAACACTTGCACAAGTTTCCAGAGTTCACTCTGTGCGCGACTGTTAAAACGGTTAAGTCTGTAGGGAAGGCAAACTCTTGGATTAAACTCTGTGTTCGCTTCGGCAGAGATGCGCTTGGCATTTTCTTTCAGTCCTCTGTCCCCCATCAACATGTGCTCCTTTGCAGAACACTCCAATAAGCTGTGACGAGGAAAACCCCAAAGATCATGTGCTTTGCAGATTCTGCAGGCTGGACTAGTGTTCCCTAAAAATAGGAGAGCTGAGACATACTTGTTTTTTTCTGAATTGATGCCCAAAGAACTAACTTGAGTGCGGAGATGCAATAGCCTCCTTTGAGCAAAGACAGGTAATTCTGGCATCTCCATGTACTAAAAGGTAAAGGGACCCCTGACCGTTAGGTTCAGTTGCGGACGACTCTGGGGTTGCGGCGCTCATCTCGCTTTATTGGCCGAGGGAGCCGGCGTACAGCTTCCGGGTCATGTGGCCAGCAGGACTAAGCTGCTTCTGGCGAACCAGAGCAGCACACAGAAACGCTGTTTACCTTCCTGCCAGAGTGGTACCTATTTATCTACTTGCACTTTGAGGTGCTTTCAAACTGCTAGGTTGGCTGGAGCAGGGACCGAGCAACGGGAGCTCACCCCGTCGTGGGGATTCGAACCGCTGACCTTCTGATCGGCAAGCCCTAGACTCTGTGCTTTAACCCACAGCGCCAGGTATAGCTAAAAGATCCCTATCACAGCTGCTTCACAGGGAGAAGAATTACTTGTCTTCAGATGAGGCATGCTCAGAGCCTTATAAGGCTTTTTAAAAATTCAAAAATTTCCAAAGAGTGGGAGCAAAGTTGCCTTAGGGTCATTGCCTCGTGAAATGGCTCATCAGAACCTGCTCACATAATAAAGTTTGGAGTATGCACTTTGTTGCTGCTGCTGGCTTTCATCTCAGACGGCAGGGCGGGAATATCCAAAAGAATCAGGAATGTAGGTTTGAGCCTACCCTAAACAAGGTACACCAGGAATGAAGAGTCTTGATCTGCAGAGAGCCTTGTGCCAACTCCTTATTCTCCTTGACTATTGCCTAAATTACTGGAAGGCAGCTCCAGATAGAACCACAGAAATGTAGCATTGGAAGGGACCCCCAGGGTCATCTAGTCCAACCCCCTGCAATGCAGGAATCTTTTGCCCAACTTGAGACTCTACCCCACGATGCTGAGCCTTGTGCTCTACCTACTGAGATGCTAAGGTACAAAACTGCAGGCTCAAGCTGGATGGCTGAAAAGTCTAACTGGCTGTGGGAAGCCAGGGAGTGAAAGCTAAGTTTCTCAATGGCCCACGTAACAACGTAAAATCTGTGCAATCTAGGCAGGAACGGGAAATGTATTAAATAACAATGTGCAAGCACAGGAAAAAATGCAGGGTGTTGGACTGGATGCAGAATTTAGTTTCCTGAGAATTCAAAAACCCCCGATCCCCACCCAAAAACCTCTCTTTATGCTGCCGTAAGAACTAGAAATGTGCTTCTCTCCGCCCCACCGTGCCCCCTTTAAAGGTTGAGTCTGTGGGAAATGCCTGGTGAATCTCCAAAGCCAAGGTAAACAATTTCCAGTGGCCAGGGGTTGGGAGTGAAGTGCTCTGCCCAGGTCTTTGTCATCTCTGCATAACATGTCATTCCACCTCCAAGGCTGGCGAAACATAATTATGTAAAATAATCAAAGATTTGCATATACAGGTTCCAGAGTGTATCTCCAGTTCTGATCACAGTTCTGTGGCGGAGGCTACGCCTTGCATATTCCAGGTCCTTGGCTTCCAGGTCCATGCGAGACAGTGGAATCCTTTAAGCTTCCGAAAGGAAAAGGATTTAAGAACAACAACAGGGCACGGCATGTCTTCCATCGTCATTAATCCATACGAGCTAAATCCAGAGCTGTTAGCCATGTGAGGTGAGAGCTGAAGAGGTATGTTTACGCCTCCTCTACCAGCTGCCCGGGTCTCCTTAGTCCCTCCCATACTTGGGGTCTGGGATCGAATCACCACCAATGTAAGACTTTCAAGGCCTTCCTGATACCGTACTCCTCATCATCCTGCCACTAGGCAAGGCTGAACCCTGGGCCGTTTGTGTTGCAGATACCGAGTCCGAAAGCAGCTGCGCTGAAGGGATGCAGCTGGCAAGACATTGCTTCCTGGGGGTCGGGGCTTTCCAGTCCCCTTTCTGGGGTCTCCATCTTGCATCTTTCTGCGACTGCGAACCAAAGGCCGGAGTCCATTTCTGTTGCCGACAGGATTTGCCAGGAATCCTCTCCGCCATTTTGCTTCTCGATTGGCCCGGCCCAATTACTCGATAGTGACTGCGATGATGAGGGCGGACTCCTCCGCCCTCCTTGGCGGGTTGCCGGGCTGGCTCTGGACGGGGTTTTCCAACGGCTCCAGAGCAAGCGGGTGGCTCAGAGCCGGGGGTTCCTGCACAGGCTGTGGAGGCCCGGCAGCCACCTCGGGGTGACTCTTGCTCTTGTGCGCGGTGACGTTGTCTTTCTTCTCAAACTTCTTGCCGCAGAGGTCGCAGGAGAACTGGTAGAAGGAGTCCGCATCGTGCTTCTTCATGTGCCAGTTGAGGGAGGCCTTCTGGCGGCAGGTGAACCCACAGATCTCACACCTGCATCAAATATACAAGAAAAGGGGTGGTGATGCTCATTTGCATGAGGGGGTTAAGGGAACTTGTGACTGGACAGCTCCATCCCCATATACCAGGGGATATGTGTTTTCAGGACTCACCATATTCCTATGTCTTGTTTTAACTGTTTTAAATATTGAATTTTAATTTGCTGCGGCCTACCCTGGGAGCTGCTGGTGAATTTATTGTCTTCCAAAGCAACTATTCTATTCTGAACTTAAAAATGGAAAGCGTAATGCTGGTGGTCAACAAAAGAAGTTTAAAGATTGTCTCAAGGCAAATCTAAAAAAATGTAGTATAAACACCGACAACTGGGAAACACTGGCCTGCGAGCGCTCCAGTTGGAGAATAGCCTTTACCAAAGGTGTCATGGGCTTTGAAGACCTTCGAACTCAGGACGCAAGGGAGAAATGTGCTAAGAAGAAGGCACACCTGGCAAATCCACACCATAATCAACTCCCGCCCAGAAACCAATGTCCCCACTGTGGAAGGAGGTGTGGATCCAGAATTGGCCTCCACAGTCACTTACGGACTCATTGTTAAAACCGTGTTTATGGAAGACAATCTTACTTGGCTACGAGTGATCGCCAAAGAAGAAAAAGCATTACTAATTGTTCTTATTATCAGTAGTACAATACAGCAGTCCTTACTGTAAGGGTTTTTCTCCAGTGTGGATTCGCCGGTGGATGATCAAATTGCTGCTAGTTCGGAAGGAGCGGGCGCAGAACTCACAGATGTAGTCCCTTTTATCTGCAGGGAAGAAAAAAGTAGGTCACTGGCTATTCTGGGCCCACGGTAACAAGCTTATATTGTAGTGAGTGTCTAATAGCTTTCCAAATATTAATCTTTTAACTACGACATTGTACACATACAAACCCCTGTTACATATATTGGCAGGCATCCTAAGTCTCTCCCCCCCACCCCAATTCATGTAATGGAGGAGATGATTTCTGCCAACTTTCCCCTTCATCTGTTGGGCACCATATCCCACATCAATCCCAAGGATCCCCCGAACCCCAAGAACAGATTTGGGTGGGGGATTTTTTTTGGGGGGGGGGGAGCACAGGAGGAACACAAAGGCAGGATAGCATTGTTTTGTGAATGTTAACACAAATCCGTTAATGGAAGGAGAGTTAGGTTAATGGAAGGAGAATTAGGATCCAAATAACAAAAATGCTCACACACACACACACACACACACACACACACACACACACACCAAATCCCAAATCAAAGCAGTTCAATGGAGAACAAACCTCTGAAAATGTTTCAAGTATCTTTCAAGATACACCTATATCTAGCAAGACAACAAAAGCGGTTTTTGCAAACCCCTATGGTTATCAAAGTAGGGACGCGGGTGGCGCTGTGGGTTAAACCACAGAGCCTAGGGCTTGGCAATCAGAAGGTCAGCGGTTCGAATTCCCATGACGGGGTGCGCTCCCATTGCTTGGTCCCTGCTCCTGCCCACCTAGCAGTTCGAAAGCATGTCAAAGTGCAAGTAGATAAATAGGTACCGCTCCGGTGGGAAGGTAAACGGCGTTTCTGTGTGCTGCTCTGGTTCGCTAGAAGCGGCTTAGTCATGCTGGCCACATGTCCCAGAAGCTGTATGCTGGCTCGCTCAGCCAATAAAGCGAGATGAGCACCGCAACTCCAGAGTCGGCCACGACTGGACCCAATGGTCAGGGGTCCCTTTACCTTTTACCTATGGTTATCAAAGGACTTACAGTTCGAATTTGGAAGGATAAACTATCTTATTTATATCTATATCTACCTATAATTTCACACCATCTTTCTTTGGAGTGAATAATTGTGCAGTGGGCAATGTTTTCTGATCTTGCATGCCATGTTGCCATGTTTCTGTGAGTCTCACACTGCCAATCTTAAATCCTCTTGATAAGTCTGAAGACTAACTCAATACCCTGAAATGAAAACCAACCTCAAATAATAGCTGTGGGGCCTACCCAAATATATACCTCTAGACACCATAGTATGTGCTTCTACATAATTTGCTCCCCTCTGGGAGCAGGAACTTGAACCTATTCAGGACCAATCTATGTCCCAACAGGCTAGCTGCTCTCCACATCATCTCCCGGATGGAATAAGTGGGCAGGAAAGGGTTCGCCGAAGGCAAGTTAAAAGCACTTCAAGAGCTGGGCTGGTAGGGATCCTAACCAGGTGGGATCCTACAAGAATCCTCACCGCTGTGCAGTTTCTCGTGCTCCTTAAGGTGCTTCTTGAAGTTGAAGGACTTGCCGCAGCTGGGGTCGGAGCAGGTGAACGTTTTTTGGTGAACATGCTGGTATTTCTTGTGGTGCTGAGGGGGCAGAAAAAGAGGTCAAAGTGGAACAAAAACTCTGCCTTCTGCAACAAAGCTGCTTTACAAAAACAGAGCAAAGCAATCTTCCTGAACAGATAAAATGCATCACATAATTCCGTGACAAACCGCAGTCTCAGAAATGTGCCCGTCCGCTGCCTCTTTACATGGCTTTGATGAAGCAAGGTGGGACTTTGCTGTGGTAGGTTTGCTGCCCCAGGGAGCTTTGCATGCCCACCACCTCCAGCATCTAAGGTCCCTACGAGGAGGGCATGAAGGACCATGCCCAATGAATGATCCTCCACAGTTCTTTCTGCCCATATTGCTGGGGCATCAAATCCTTGAAGGGGTGGGGCTCCCATGGAAATTTTCTGCAGTTAACTAGGGACAGGGGACGTGGGTGGCACTGTGGGTTAAAGCACAGAGCCTAGGGCTTGACGATCAGAAGGTCGGCAGTTCGAATCCCCACGACGGGGTGAGCTCCCGTTGCTCGGTCCCTACTCCTGCCCACCTAGCAGTTCCAAAGCACGTCAAAGTGCAAGTAGATAAATAGGTACCACTCTGACGGGAAGGTAAACGGCGTTTCCGTGCCCTGCTCTGGTTCACCAGAAGCGGCTTAGTCATGCTGGCCACATGACCCGGAAGCTGTATGCCGGCTCCCTCGGCCAATAAAGCGAGATGAGTGCCGCAACCCCAGAGTCGGCCACGACTGACCAATGGTCAGGGATCCCTTTACCTTTTAACTAGGGACAGAGTGTGTTGAAGCAAAAGTCAGATGTTCCAGAAATTCTGCAAATGCCATCTTGACCGTCAAGATAACCCTACAATTATTTGGTGCAAGAATGAGCACCTAGATGTTGATATTCACTTGTTTTGAGATATGGTACCCCGCTTGCTTTGATGCTATGCTTATCTGCGGGCCCTGGGATGCTGGACTCTCAGCCTAGAGAGGGGAGCTATCTGTAAGCCTCGGACGGTTGCCACCTATATGCCCTCATGGTTCAGGTGGATCGATGGGAGGTTCTGGCCAAGCTAAGGGAGCTGGGCATGTTTAGCCTGGAGAAGAGGAGGTTAAGGGGTGTATGATAGCTTTGTTCAAATATATAAAAGGATGTCACATAGAGGAGGGAGAAAGGTTGTTTTCTGCTGCTCCAGAGAAGCGGACACGGAGCAATGGTTCCAAACTACAAGAAAGAAGATTCCACCTAAACATTAGGAAGAACTTCCTGACAGTAAGAGCTGTTCGACAGTGGAATTTGCTGCCAAGGAGTGGGGTGGAGTCTCCTTCTTTGGAGGTCTTTAAGCAGAGCCTTGACAACCATATGTCAGGAGTGATGGTGTTTCCTGCTTGGCAGGGGGTTGGACTCAATGGCCTTTGTGGTCTCTTCCAACTCTATGATTCTATGATTCTATAACATACGTTTAACGTATTAGCACTCTGCAGACAAGCCCTGGCGATCTCTCACTGTGGTGGCGTCTTTCCCAAGACTGTAAAGGCAGTGAGGTTCTGCACACTGTGTTGTAAGTTGATACCTTTCTTTAATAAAACGCTAAGACTGGTCATTTTGGTGTTTTTGACATCCTCCTTTGGCCTCCCTGCCTCAAACCACTTGCTCAGGCTCTCCTTTGGGTTTGTGGTTCAGAACATAAGAGTTTGTGTGGACAATATGCTGGTCCTCAACTAAAGGGTGGCGCTGTGGTCTAAACCACTGAGCCTCTTGGGCTTGCTGATCAGAAGGTTGGTGGTTTGAATCCACCCAACAGGGGTGAGCTCCCATTGCTTCGTCCCAACTCCTGCCAACCTAGCAGTTTGAAAGCACCCCAGTGCAAGTAGATAAATAGGTACCACTGCGGCGGGAAGGTAAATGGCATTTCTGTGTGCTCTGGTTTCCGTCATGGCGTTCCGTTGCACCAGAAGCGGTTTAGTCCTGCTGGCCACATGACCCAGACAGCTGTCTGTGGACAAACACCGGCTCCCTTGGCCTGAAAGCGAGATGAGCACTTGAACCCCATAGTTGCCTTTGACGGGACTTAACTGTCCAGGGGTTCTTTATATTTTTTTTAACTTTTGGTCCTCAACTGGTGGGCCAGTAGGCTGCACTAAACCTGTCTCTGATCAGCTATCAATATGGCGGCCTTTTCTGCTGCTGCTATGCGAGTGGTCATACGGTATGTTCCCCACCAAACCGGATTTCCTAAAATTACAGAATTTTAGAGCTGCAAGGGACCGTGGAGGTAATCTAATACAACCCCTTGCTCAGTGCAGGAATCTGCAAATGTATCTCTAACAGGCTTTTGTTTAATTGCCTCCTGCGAAGGAGACCTTATCACCTCCCGAGGCAGTCAAATAGTCCTGGCTGACCAATTCACTTTTGCTCAGGATTCGACCAAGTGCTCCGTGTCCCCTCTCTGCCCTTGGGCATGAGGAAGTGCTTCCTGCCACTGATCCGTCACTTACATTCAAATATTGGCGATTGGAGAAGATCTTCCCACAGCCATCATAGTCGCAGAGGAGGATCTCTCGCTTGGCTGCCTTCCTGCAAAGAAAGGCAGAGGAAACTCAGGTTCAATCCCTGGCATCTCCAGGTTCCCTGTTCTTAAACCCAGAAGAGCTGCTGCCAGTCAGTGTACACAGTACTGAGCTAGATGGACAAATGGCCTGATTCGGCACAAGGCAGCTTCCTATGTTCTTATGCCAAGCGTCAGGCACTGGATTACTCAAAAACAATCTGGCCAGATGTCAAATACAGTGGTACCTCGGGTTACAGACGCTTCAGATTACATACACTTCAGGTTACAGACTCCGCTAACCCAGAAATAGTACCTCGGGTTAAGAACTTTGCTTCAGGATGAGAACAGAAATTGTGCAGCGGTGGCATGGCGGCAGCGGGAGGCCCCATTAGCTAAAGTGCTTCAGGTTAATAACAGTTTCAGGTTAAGAACGGACCTCCAGAATGAATTAAGTTCTTAACCCGAGGTACCACTGTACTTGGCCAAGTATTTTTAAAGCGTCAACTTTCTCAGAACAGCATAAATATATTTAAGCAGCTGATTTTTTTAAGGAGAACTGTGGGTGAGATTTAGTAGGTGCAATGGAATTCCCCTTCCTCCCTTCTAGAGCTCCTGCCTCTCTTTCTACTCTGGAAGGTTCCCTGACACTAATTGAAAAATGAAAGGCAGTAGTTAGAGGTGCTTTTAAAGGTGCTTGTGCTAAGTTGACAGCTGGCCAATTCTTCAAGCATCACCAGATTCATGGAATATTAGACCATGGGCAAATAATAGGGATTCAATAGATCAGTCCATTCGTCTAGCATGACCGCCTTAATCTAACCATGAATTAGAGGCCTTCTTCCATGGTCCCTACGCTATGGCCCACTTCTGGGGAGTTTAAAGGCATGCCCTTTGGGCTCAAAAAGCCAATGGACCAGCACCCACCTGATTCTCTTTGGACCAATCTGGGCCACATCCTCATCACCAGGCTGTGCCCGCTTCTTGCAACTGTACAGGAAGAAAGAAGCTTGGTAAGCGTAGCAACAAAAGGGTCTTCCCTGTAACAACAAAAGGGACCCTTCCACAGAAGGGTCTTCAGGCTGCCGCTGTGGCAAGGATGAAGGAAGCAGCCGTCTTTAAAAGTGGTGGGGAAATGGAAGGGGCACAGTGCCGGATTTAGGTAAAGGTAAAGGGTAAAGGGATCCCTGACCATTAGGTCCAGTCGTGACCGACTCTGGGGTTGCGGCGCTCATCTCGCTTTATTGGCCAAGGGAGCCGGCGTACAGCTTCCGGGTCATGTGGCCAGCATGACTAAGCCGCTTCTGGCGAACCAGAGCAGCACACGGAAATGCCGTTTACCTTCCCGCTGGAGTGGTACCTATTTATCTACTTGCACTTTGTGCTTTCGAACTGCTAGGTTGGCAGGAGCTGGGACCAAACAACGGGAGCTCACCCCGTCGTGGGGATTTGAACCGCCAACCTTCTGATCAGCAAGTCCTAGGCTCTGTGGTTTAACCCACAGCGCCACCCGCATCCGGATTTACGTATAAGCTAAACAAGCAATAGCCAGTGTGGTGTTGTGGTTAAGAGTGGTGGACTCGTAATCTGGTGAACCAGGTTCACTTCCCCGCTCCTCCACATGCAGCTGCTGGGTGACCTTGAGCCAGTCACACTTCTCTGAAGTCTCTCAGCCTCACTCACCTCACAGAGTGTTTGTTGTGAGGGAGGAAGGGAAAGGAGAATGTTTGCCGCTTTGAGACTCCTTAGGGTAGTGATAAAGTGGGATATCAAATCCAAACTTTTCTTCTTCTTAGGGTCCCACTCTCTTGGGGGCCCCCAAAAAATTAAAAGAAAACAAATACACCTGGATGTACATTTCCGAAATATAAAATAAAAAACAAATAAAATAAAACCTACATACAGCAACAGGGTGTCAGGAAATTGCCATCGGAAGAACAAGTGGCGGAAGGGTTCCAGGAGAATAGGAGAGACTCTGCAGCAGAAGAGGGAACCAGTAGGGGGGGAGCAGGAGCTCCAAGGGGAAGGGAATCGGAGGAGAGGCTCACTTCCAGTGAGAACAGTGAAGAGGTATCAAGGCCCCCTTTAGGAACCCCCACCCCTCGCCGGAAACTGTCACGCAGGGAATCCAGGAGACGTGTTTCCGTTAAGCAGCTTTTATGCTGGAAGCGTTTCCGCAGGCGCCCACTGTCGGATTCTACCAGCGACTGACGGAGCCATGTCAAAGGGCTCCGCTCAAGGCAGAGCTTTGCTACGCTGAGCAAACTCTGAGGGACCAACCCTTTTACGCACAAGTAGCTCATTGTCCCATCACACAGGGTTTTGTGTTGTTGTGTAGGCTCCTATGATGTAAGTAATGGGCCATATCTGCTAGCCTGCTCCCTAAAATATCACTGGTTTGCTCATTTCTATATATAGGGTGCCTACATTCTGCATGGACTGGTTGTATGGCAACATGTACAAATGGCTTTATATACCTATTAGCTCCATAAATTACCCTATAGCATATATTCAACACACAAAAACAGCGACAATTTGACAAAGGACCCCTGGACATATAAAGGGCCCCATTACCTTCAGTAGCTTAGGGCCTCATCAAACCTAAATCCAGCCCTGTAGGGGCAAAAGCTTGTCTGCTAGGTACCGTATTTTTTGCTCTATAGGATGCACCTGACCATAGGACGCACCTTTTTTTTTGAGTGGGAGAACAAGAAAAAAAACCTCCCCCTCTCTGCTCAGCACCCCTTCAGCAAAGTGGCAGGAGAAACGGAGCCCCTTCCATGTCTCCTGCCGCTTCGCTGAAGGGGCGTTGCGCAGAGAGGGGGAGAATTTTTTTTCTTGTTCTCCCCCTCTAAAACAAGGTGTGTTCTGTGAGTTCAAGGTGCGTTCACCCGAAGCCTCTGGAGCTCAGTGGGAGTTCGTGCTGGGCTCCAGAGGCTTCAGGCGGCTACCTTGGAAGCCTGGAGAGTGAGAGGGGTCAGTGCGCACCGACCCCTCTCGCTCTCCAGGCTTCAGCAAAAGCAACACGAAGCCTCCGGATCACAGCGGGAGCGCTCCCTCTGCGCTTTGGAGGCTTCGCGTTGCTATCGCTGAAGCCAAGGAGCCTGCATTCGCTCCATAGGACGCACACACATGTCCCCTTAATTTTTGGAGGGGAAAAAGTGCGTCCTATAGAGCGAAAAATTATGGTACTTGAGCCCTGAACAGCTGCTCTGGCCACCCAGGAACCAAACTAACTTGACAGGATGCAACACCACTGCAGTGCTACCGGACTCTAAAGGATGGGTGGCACCCCACAAGAGCTAACCAGCTGTGCAGTTTCACAGTGCTAGACTAGGACCTGGCAGACCAGAGTTCAAATCCCAGCTCAACTGGGCACTTCACAGACTCTCAGCTTAATGTACCTCACATGGTTGTTGTGAGTTTTAAAATGGAGAGTGGGGAGGACCAGGGAAGCTGCTTAGAGCTCCTTGGAGGAAAGATGGGATAGAAAAGTCATAATAATAATGAGAACAGCAATGTTAAACTAGAAATGCTTGCATAGTCCTTAACTGGAGGGACTATGCCCCGCGGACCTTAATGCCCCGCAAAGCCAATTTACCTGTCCAGGGAAGGCTGATAATTCTCATCTTGCAGGTCATCTGTATATACCAGGTTGTCTTCCTCTCTTTCGTCGTCTTCCTGCTCTGGTTGGTCAGGCACAGACTCTGGCGCCTCCTCTGACAGAGGCAAAGTGCTGCAGAGAATACAAAATAATTAAAATAAAAACTAAGTGAGAGGGTACAGGATGCAAAGATCCTTCTACATAAAAAGGGGCATCGGTTCATACAGCTCAGCCCTTCCTGATATCAAAGGCAGGACAGTTTCCTGTAACTGCTAACCTTACTGACAGATGCCTGCACAGTCTTTTTCCATGAATGTGTTATCAAGGTTGCTGTGGAGGTGGGCAACTTCAAAGTGCCTTGGAGACAAGTCAGAAGGTTGGCAGTTCGAATCCCCACAACGGGGTGAGCTCCCGTTGCTCGGTCCCTGCTCCTGCCAACCTAGCAGTTTGAAAGCACATCAGAGTGCAAGTAGATAAAAAGGTACCACTCCGACGGGAAGGTAAACGGTGTTTCCATGCGCTGTTCTGGTTCGCCAGAAGCGGCTTAGTCATGCTGGCCACATGACCTGGAAGCTGTACACCGGCTCCCTCGGCCAATAAAGCGAGATGAGCGCCGCAACCCCAGAGTCGGCCACGACTGGACCTAATTGTCAGGGGTCCCTTTACCTTTTAAAACTCCATTACCTAGAGCAGAAACCAACAGACCCTATGCAAAGAACAACATATGACAAAAAATGCTTTAAAAAAATGTATCAACAGATATATGGTTCATCAACACACCCGGTATACATATCACCAATGGGTGACTGGGGAGCATAGCAATTTTGTGAACGCCACAATCACTACTTAGCCGACCCTTGTAGCCAGCCTCTGCTGTGAAACAGGAAAGCCCAATTCTTCCTGAGCTCAGTCATCTGAGGAAAGTTGCATGTCCCACAAGAAAAGGGGCGAGTGGAGATCCACGTTGACATTCTCACTCAAGGGTGCCTTGAGACAAGGCAGAAGTGAAGAAGCCAGGCCAGGGAGCTGATGCCATGTGCTCCTGAGAAGTCCATCGGTCAGCCTGCAGAAACTCTGCGGGTCAGCGTTTTGCACCATTTGTTTGCTTTATTATTTTAAAGTCGTAAACTGCCTCTTGTATCTTGGCAGCATGGAAACTGACCTTTCAGGTTCTGTGACTTCTGTGGCAGCTGGAATCTCTTCGGAGGGAGTCGCTGCAAGAGGATACATTCACAGTCAGAATTGGGTGACACAACCACAGAATGCTGCCTGATACTCAGCCCAGCCAATGCCCATCTAGGTCCTCTAGCTGTCTATGGTTTGGGGCAGTGGATCTAGCTGGGGGTGCTAGGGACTGAGACTGCGGCCTTGTGCAGCGAAATCAGCAGAACTGCATGCTTTGTAACCTGGGAAATTAGGGGGTGTCCAGTCGGCAAGGAACAATGAAGAGGATATAAAAGACCCCACTGAAACCACAGTCTAAACCAGGAACAGTTCGAAATTACAGTCGTACCTTGGTGGACGAATGCCTTGCGACTTGAATGCTTTGGCTCCTGAACTCCGCAAACCCAGAAGTGACCGCTCTGGTTTGCAAACGTTCTTTGGAACCCGAATGTCCGATATGGCTTCCGATTGGCTGCAGGAGCTTCCTGCAGCCAATCGGAAGCCACACCTCGGTTTCAGAATGTTTTGGAAGTTGAACGGACTTCCAGAATGGATTCCGTATGTTCTTTGTGAATAGAGGAGTCTTTCTGCTATTACATAGGCAGATGTTTTCCCCATAAAGAAACCCCCCCTCTTTAATACCAGCAATTTGCTTTTTTGTGTCAATAAGGTACAAGATGTTTTCTAACCATCAGCGCCTTTGTTATTCCAACTCAATTACAATTAATTCAAGCAATTACCATTTAGAAAAGAATATTCATAAATTACATAGACATGTTATCAAAACCTACACTGCTGATTAACAGATCCTTTCTGGTATGTGTCTTTTGAATAAAATGAGATGCTACATTTCTCTTTGTTTTGCTTTAAAAACCTGTGGCATGCTTGGTAATGATAATAATTCCTTAAGCATGCCCCCCTCCCCAAATAGCCCCCAAGGGGCATATAACAAAGTTATCAATGACAGAATCCTACCTGCAGGATGATAATCTAAATACATAGAGAAGGAAGAACAAAAAATGAACTAAAAATTCATTCAGATTCTCTGTGGTTTCTGATTATTTGACAGTATTGGAGGAAATTTATTAAATTTCTCGGTAACCAAAAGGATGTGAAAGGCATGCTTTGCAGACCATATTCCACAATTTGTAACGTAATTGTGCTGGCTTATTAAGCGAGCTGAATTTATTACTGTACTTTTCCGTGTATAAGACAAGCTTTTTTTAAAACTCTAAAATAAGGTTTTAAAACTGGGGGCTTCTTCTACATGGGTAGTGGGTGGGGTGACGGGTGATTGGTTGCAGCAGCGAGCTGCAGTTTGTCATTGGCGATTTTGTGTGTGATTGGTGGCTGCGGCAAGGGGTTCTTTGTATCAGCTCCTGCTGTGTTAAATGGGTGCGTTATTGGTTGCTGGGTCAATGGCTGTTGTGGATTAGCTACTGCTGCGGCAAGTTTGCTTGCTGTTTCTGGCAGAGGCTTGTTGCAGATGCTTGTTGCAGATGCGAGCGATTGTCAATCTCTGTCAATCCCCTCCTCAAAAAGGCTCCACAACTTTGGGCCAGCCTCCCCCAAAAAAGCTCCACAACTCTGGGTCGTGTTTTCTTAAATTGGAATCCCCAAAAATACGGGGCGTCTTATACCCGGGGGCGTGTTATACACGAAAAAGTACGGTACTTCACTTACTGGGCCAGCCCTGTCCAGGCTGCTTTTACTTTCAGGTGCACCCAACAATTCCATCTCACACTCCAACGCAACACCCTCCTATAGCCTCTAACCCAAGCGGGGCCTCTTCGGTCCCTAACCATCCAAGAAGAAGAAGGGTTTGGATTTGATATCCCACCTTTCACTCCCCTTAAGGAATCTCAAAACGGCTAACAATCTTCTTTCCCTTCCTCCCCCGCAACAAACACTCTGAGGTGAGTGAGGCTGAGAGACTTCAGAGAAGTGACACTAGCCCATGGGTAGGCAAACTAAGGCCCGGGGGCTGGATCCGGCCCAATCGCCTTCTAAATCCAGCCCACAGACGGTCCGAGAATCAGCATGTTTTTACATGAGTAAAATGTGTGCTTTTATTTAAAATGCATCTCTGGCTTATTTGTGGGGCATAGGAATTCATTCATTTCCCCCCCAAAATATAGTCCAGCCCCCCCCAAGGTCTGAGGGTCAGTGGACCGGCCCCCTGGTGAAAAAGTATGCTGACCCCTAGACTAGCCCAAGGTCACCCAGCAGCTGCATGTGGAGGAGCGGGGAAGCGAACCCGGTTCCCCAGATCACGAGTCCACCACTCTTAACCACTACACCACACTGGCTCTCAAGTTCAAGGACTTCCCTCCAGCATCCTACAAGCAGCCAGCCCCCCTCACCTGTCTCATCGGGGTTCTGGTCGCTCAGCAATCCCGCCTCCTCGCCAAGGACCGTTCCGTTGCCAGGAGAGAGGCACGTTGATTTCTCTCCGTCCGCACCGCCCTCCCCATCCTCTTTGGAAGATGGCTCTGCCTCGTCCACTGGGCTTGGTGAGTTCGAAGCGAGCGCTAAGGAGAAGGCGTGGGCTGCTGCCGCCCTGCGGAGGGAACGCCGGCGCCGGATGATGCGGGAGGGCGGGGGGCTGGGCTTGGAACGCACGGCTTTCTCCTCTGGACACCTGGAGGCTGCCTTGCAGGGGGACGGGGGGCACGTCTGCGAGGTGAGGGGGCTCCAAGAGAAGGTGTGACCGGCCAGGCACTCCCATACCATGCTGCTTGGGACTTCTTTCTGCTCCAGCAACGAGGGCTTCACGTTAGGGATGAAGCCACATTCCTGGCTGTGATTGTGAGAAAGGACGACAAGGTGCTGCAGAGCGTCAGGAGGAAGAGGCTCGGAAACAACTTTGGAGCTATCCTGTCCTGGGAAGAAGAAAGAGGAAACCAGCATGACACAGGCTTGCTACAAGGGACCCAATATCCCCATGTATAACTCTACCCTGTGGGACGCGGGTGGCGCTGTAGGTTAAACTAGAAAGCCTAGGACTTGCCGATCAGAAGGTCGGCAGTTCAAATCCCCACGACGGGGTGAGCTCCCGTTGCTCCGTCCCTGCTCTTGCCCACCTAGAATTTTGAAAGCATGTCAAAGTGCAAGTAGATAAATAGGTACCGCTCCGGCAAGAAGGTAAACGACGTTTCCGTGCACTGCTCTGGTTCGCCAGAAGCGGCTTAGTCATGCTGGCCACATGACCCGGAAGCTGTACGCCGGCTCCCTCAGCCAATAAAGCGAGATGAGCACCGCAACCCCAGAGACGGTCACGACTGGACCTAATGGTCAGGAGTCCCTTTACCTTTACCTATAACTCTCCCCTACACACACATGCATGCAAGGATTCCACCTCCCTACATTATAGTCCTAAGTGCAGGGTTTTGCTTCTGTCGTGAGAATGCTTGACATTGGGGTTTTTCAGAGATAGACAAAAAAAGAGGTCAACTGAAACAGCATACGCAAACTTCATAATCCAAGTTAAGTCTTTTGTTCAGCCACATGCAGCACCCAAAGGTCTTGTTGAAAGGGAAACAGAAGTAAGACCTCTAATCTGCATATTTTGTGTGAGACTAACCTGATCTACGTAACTGTTGAATGAACTCAAAGGTTGACACGGCGCAGCAGTGAGCTTACAAGCTATACTACATTTTTATTAACAATTATTACGGGGCTGATGTACGCCTCCAGAAAAAGCTCTAGCCTGTTACCTTCTCCAATGGGCTAGTTTTCTATGTGTGGGATTTTATATATGATGGGAATAATCAGTTGAGTTACCTGTATTACATATACTTGCAGTATAGAGGGTAAAAATATAAAAGATTGAGATCGGATGGACATGAAATGCCCTGCAGCAAGTAAGGTTTAGAGGTAGGCAAAATAACACAGTGACCATTAATTAACCACAATAGTAAATGGCTGTAAAAGTTTTTACATCTGTAGAAAGAGAAAAAAATCTGCCATCTTGGCCCAAACCAGTAGTAATAGAATTGATTTTCACCATCTGTTGGGAACTTTAGGGCCGCTACTCCCAAAGTTGAGGCTTGCTCTAGTTTCAGAGAAGTATCACAGGCCCCCCAAACTAAAACTTGCTCTTTCTTTTTAAAGAGCCTGTTGACACACGTTTTAAAGAAATGCGCATCTATTGCATATCCATGACAAATTACAGTGTGAGTCTTTTGCTGGCTGGAATCAGACTCCTTCCCCTTTTAACGGGGATACTGTAAACGTTTGCGCAGATTGGTGGAGCTTTTGAGAAAGCCTGTCCTGCTACGATCTCCAGTGACTCAGGTAAGCCCACTGCCCCCTCCCCAATTACCATGTGAAACATTTGTCCAAGTGGGCAAACAGGCTATGCGGTTAAAACCCCCACCCAAACACATTGTACTTATCTGCCAGACTACTGTGAGATCACTTTAATTAATACTAATAAAATGCCTTTTCTACAGAGAACCTGCTAGGATTCTTACCTGTTTTTGGAACTGAGCCTTGTGAACTGTACCTGAACGAGAAAGAGAAGAGGCAGGAAGGTGAGCAGGCAAAATACAGGGATCTGCACTTGATTCGCAGCAACTGCTTTCCTCAATATTACTGATGAAATAAGAAGAGGAGCATTTGCTAGAGCAGGGCTGAGGAATCTATGGCCCTCCAGATGTTGCTGGGAGTCCCATAAGTCAACATGGCCAGCGTTCAGGAATGACGGGAGTTGGACTCTTGACAACATCCGAAGGGTCATCGGGCCACCATCGTTGCTTCAGGGATTTTATCTCAGGCCAAATTTAAATGCGACATCAGATATGTAAATTGACTTCCCTATGTGAGGTTGCATGCGCTGTATTAATGCGCTATCAAACTCTGATAGCTACCGGCAAGACCACTGGAACAGAACATTGTGTCTGGAACAGTTAACATTGTGTTAACATAATATAACATAATATAACATAACTGTGTTAACACTGGAACAGTTAACATTGTGTTAAAGGCATTACCTTTAAACCAGGCCTTGGTAATCCCTGTAACATCCAGGAAAATTACTGTATTTTTTGCTCTGTAAGACTCACTTTTTCCCTCCTAAAAAGTAAGGGGAAATGTGTGTGTGTCTTATGGAGTGAATGCAGGCTGCGCAGCTATCCCAGAAGCCAGAACAGAAAGAGGGATCGCTGCTTTCACTGTGCAGTGATCCCTCTTGCTGTTCTGGCTTCTGGGATTCAGAATATTTGTTTCTTGTTTTCCTCCTCCAAAAACTATGGTCTTATGGTCTGGTGCATCTTATAGAGCGAAAAATACAGTAGGTCCATATTATCTGTGTATTGCAAGGGAGGGTGGGGGAGACAAGCGAAAAGCGAGACACAGCAGTTTGCTTAAAACCAACCATCTCCATCTCCCACAAACCTGCCTGGCTTTTTGTCAGACTTGCCACTTCTCACCCGCACATATCCAGTTACTTCAGCGCATGCAAATCTAGCACTTGACACACAGGCAAAACAGGCCAAGGAATAGGCGGGTGGAAGTCCAGTTCTCCCTGAAGCAGCTTCCTCACCTGTCCAGCAGGTACTTGGCCAGCTGGGAGTGCAAAGAGAAGCCCAGCTGCTCCTTCAGCTGACACCACTGCTCCAGGTGGCTGCCGATCCGGATGCGGCACTTGCTTCGCCGCGCGTCCAGCTCCTTGCGCTTCTGCTTGCGAATCGTTTCGGAGGCCCGCTGGCGGCCCTGGCGCCCGTGGTCCATCATCTCCCAAGTCGCCTCGCTGGAAAAAGGCAATGGGAGTTGTGATCCACGAGGAACTCCCAACTGAGCCACGCAAGCAAGAGGGACACACGTTTCCTCCATCAATGGCTGAGCAAACCCTGCTGGTCCACCCCACTCCCTCGCCTAAGGGTCTTCCTCAGACGGCACTGCTGCCTGCAAAGGGGTCGCCAAAGGGTTTTTCAGCTGGGGGAGAAGGCAGGAAATATCCTTGCATGTTCCTGAAGCCACATGCTCTTTTGGACACTTTCATAATGTGATTTTAGATTTGTGTATTGGAGGGTGGGGTGGGGTGTTTATGTTATGTTGTAAATAAAATTCCAATAAAAATTTAAAATAAATAATAATAATAATAATAATAATAATAATAATAATAATAATAATGTGATTTTAATGTAAAGGTGTTTTGGGTAAGCTGCTTTCAGAGCTCATCAGGATGCAGAGACCTGTCCTTGCGCTGACAGTCTCTAAAGTGCCACAACTCTACCTTTCAGAGGTTACATATGACTCAAGCTCCCTTGTGTACACTCCCAGGAAACCATGCCCCTTTTACCAGGGGTCAGCAAACTTTTTCAGCAGGGGGCCAGTCCACTGTCCCTCGGACCTTATGGGGGGCTGGACTATATTTTGAAAAAAAAAATGAACAAATTCCTATGCCCCACAAATAACCCAGAGATGCATTTTAAAAGGACACATTCTACTCATGTAAAAACATGCTGATTCCCAGACCGTCCACAGGCTGGATTTAGAAGGCGACTAGGCTGGATCCGGCCCCCGGAACTTAGTTTGCCTATCCATGCCTTTTGCCATGCACATGTCTGCTACTAGATATTGCATCCTAAACTCCCTGACATTCCCCCTCTCCCTATTATTACTGGAATGATGCACTACCTGTCATACTGGAATTTGACTATGCCACTTATCTATCTTATGAAGCAGCAAGTGGGGTCAGAATCTACTGGGTGACCTCTTGGTGCTTTGTGAAAGACTTGCAAGACTTCCTCCACCTGTTTAACAATGGCAACTGCAAGATGGTGATGGTTTCTTCGGAATCTCTGAACTGCCACAACTCAGAAAGAGATTTGTACTTTTATACTTGTCAACCCAGTCTAAGGCTTGATGTGTGAGCAACGGGTAACTTGGCTCTTCCTCTGGACTGTCGTTTTGCAACTGGCTCCTCGTCCAGTCTAATATTTTGCACCATTTGGGTGCCAGTTCCTTGTGGCAGGGGTGAAACTAGGCCTTATTTCACCCAGGGCAAAGACCCAGTTTGGCATGCACATTTGTGTACACACACACACACAGGCTGGGAACCTCAGTGTCGCCCCTCTGGAGGCTTCACCAGGGGCAAAAAAACTGGCTAGACCACACACCCTCAATCGGTAGCTACAGCTCTGCCTTGTGGATCAGTATTTTGCACCATTGGGATCCCAGTACAAAAAAATAAATGAAGTAAATCCTGATGTCTGCCCATCCTTACTGTACAGAAATGAATGGTCTTTTCTTGTCTTAAGGGGAAAAAAGAAGAGAACAGAAAAAGGAAGCAAAAAACAGCAAAAGCACAAATGGATTATTTTGAGGTTTAATGTTACAGGAAAAAAGCAGAGTACTTTTCTTGATGAAAGAAACTATCTCCCCCTTGGAATAATAAAGATCAGAATCGAAGGGTGATAGATTGGAAGGGACCCCCCGAGTCATCTAGTCGAACCCCCCGCAGAGTCCTCCCCCCATAGTCTTCTGGGTGTTACAATGTGTCTGTTCTTTTGGCCCACACAGCGCAGAGATGCATTGACGGGGTGGGGGGTGAATGGGGGAACCTGCCCAGCACCCCCAACTCGTGCCATTCTCGTGCTCCGCCAACGCTGCCGCTCCTCCCCCTCGAATCCACAGTCCCACCCCTCCCTCTCCCTCAAGCCAACGGCTGCCAAGCCCCTCTCGGGCCGCGGCCAATCAGAGGCCAGCGCGCAGCGGCCGGGGGAGGGGGAGAGGAGCGCCGCTTTCCCTCCGTTACCCGCGCGCCCCTCCTTCTTCCACCAACCGTCTCGCTCAGGCTTCGCTCCGGAGCGCCGGCTCTCTCGCCGCCGTCCACTCCATCTCCCCGCGTTGGTGCGGGCAGCGCTGCTCAGTTGAGGACTCCCTATGGATACAGGGGACGGGGAAGGGGGCCCACCGCCAGGCACCGTGGCCCCTTTAAGAGCGGCGAATGCTCCTCCTCCGCCCCTCACTCTTCGCTGACACACGAGAGGAAGAGCGGCGAAATATGGCAGCTGAGGAGGAGGAGGACGGGAGGGGGCGGGGCCGAGAAGCCCCCTTGCCCTCGCGCGCCTGGTCACGTGGCCTCGCCGCTGGGGCCCCGGTGGTTCATGGGAGTTGTAGTTCACTCGGCAATTAGTCGCTTGGCTTTAGGTAGAGCGACGTTGAATGTGGGCAACCGAGTGTCTTTTCCCACCTGGCAAATGATGCTGGTTTTAACTTCACCATCTTTGTTTTTATCCTCCAAGTCCTGTCCCTGCCGTTGGCATTGGATTTGAATCGATTTTATGTATGTGTTGTAATTGTTGGTTTTTTTTAATGGTGTACACAAACACACAAAATTCTCTATTTTTTAAATAGTAGATTGCTTCAGGATGCCTTCTGGAAAGTGACACCCATTCATAAAACAAATAATAGACATAATTTTGTTAACTCCCAAATTTCCAAGAAAGGTAATTTATTGTGGCTTAACTTACAAAAAAATGTCTGCCAATGTGACATAAAGGCTGGCAGCTTCAACCCGGCCTTGTGGAATCCCTTGCAGATGACCGCAGTGCCTGCAGACAAGCAGTCAGGTTGTGTAGGCACAGCAGTGGCCAGGGGAGGAATGACCGCTGGGAGAAGCGCAGAGAGAAATGCCACGTGCATCTGTAGCAGCACAACCGGACGCCTTCATTTGCCCCAGCTGCAACAAAACGGGTCTCTTCCATATGAATCTCTACAGCAAAGGCAGATCTACGGGAGCACAATCAGTTCAGTCCCAGCAGGAATGGAGCTTCTGGTGTGCCTGTGGATTTTTATTACTTTCTATTGGATCAACCAATGACAAACCTAGACAGCATCTTAAAAAGCAGAGACATCACCTTGCCGACAAAGGTCCGTATAGTTAAAGCCATGGTTTTCCCCATAGTGATGTATGGAAGTGAGAGCTGGACCATAAAGAAGGCTGATCGCTGAAGAATTGATGCTTTTGAATTATGGTGCTCTTGAGAGTCCCATGGACTGCAAGAAGATCAAACCTCTCCATTCTTAGGGAAATCAGCCCTGAGTGTTCACTGGAAGGACAGATCGTGAAGCTGAGGCTCCAATACTTTGGCCACCTCATGAGAAGAGAAGACTCCCTGGAAAAGACCCTGATGTTGGGAAAGATGGAGGGCACAAGGAGAAGGGGACGACAGAGGAGAGATGGTTGGACAGTGTTCTGGAAGCTATGAGCATGAGTTTGACCAAACTGCGGGAGGCAGTGGAAGACAGGAGTGCCTGGCGTGCTCTGGTCCATGGGGTCACGAAGAGTCGGACACGACTAAACAACAACAATGGATCAACATGACCTAAAGATACGTGTTTTCTGCTGCCACGCTACCCCACCAACCGGGTGATTCGTACAGCAGTGCAGCAGCCACAGAGGTGTGTTTTGTGGTGCCCTGCTGCCCCACAGCTAAACTGACTGGTGCAGCAGATGGAGATGTTAGGAGCCCAACAACACCTGCTTAAATTTGGTTTCAATCCTACCCACTGAGCAGTGAGCAAATGGGGAGTCACAATCTCCCCTGCTGGCAGACAGGAGAGATGAGGATCAGAGATGCACATTATGACGCGCCAGAGTCTGATTGGATGCCTGGGCAGCACATTGTCTACTCAATAGGATAAGAGCAGGCCCCTCAGTTGAGCACCAGCCAGCGTATGACAGCCAAGCTCAGAGCAATGGTAGCATCCTGAGGTGGAAACTAGAACCAAAGGAGACAATTAGAACAATGGCTGCTGCTTGCAGAACAACGAGGAGGAGGACCCGCCTTCCCAAGAGAACGAAACAGACGATTCGGAAAGCCGCACATAAGAAGCTCCTGCCAAAGCAGAGAAAGCCAAATCTGAAGCAGGGGCGGAAGGTGGTAGACCAGGTGACGGCACCTGTAAAGCAGGATGTGAAGCATCCCTGCGATGAGTTCATCTCTAAAGTGTTGAGTCAGCTGCACCGCGACAGGGTGCCCATATCGACCAGGGCCAAAGGGAAGATGATCACCTTCATAAGGAGGTTCTATAACAATATGACTAACCACGCCAAGAGCAGCAAGAAAGCCCAGAGGACCTCCACCATCGGCTCGCGGGAACTACACAAAGCACTGAAAGGTGTGCTGCGCAAGAATCAAGCTGCGGAGTTGGTGAAATCCGTCCGCAAAGTGACACGGCGCCGATAGGACAACGTTCGTCCCAGTCTCCTTTGGCTGGCGCAAGTGAGATCCACGGGGGGGGGGGGGAGAAGAGACGAATGCGCCAGCCTTACAAAGCAAGACAAAAACCCACCTGATGAAAAGTCCTGATGCTACCCTAAAGATACCGAGAAATACTTCACTTTAAAGAAAACATCATCTCACAGGAGCACTGTGTTGATCACCATCCTGACTAAACTAAGAAGGGTTCTGAGCTGCAGAAGAATCCCTGCATCTCCGGAAAACCTTTGGGAGAAGAAACATCTTATTCTTAGGAATATAATAAAATGGGATTCTACCAGGATCTTTAGCTTGGATGTGGTTTCCTTTCCTTCCAATAAAGCAATGTGTTTAGGGTTACCGCAGAAGACATTTAAGGGGCAACCATCTTTATCTGGGAAGTAGCCAAATGTAACACCAACTTTAACAAAAGGGAATTTGGGCTGGGGATCCTGGAAATTACAGGCTGTTTAATGTAACATCTCTCACAAGGAAAACTGGTCGAAAGTATTGTTAAGGATAAAATAACCCAGCATTTAGAAGAAAAAGCTTTGCTGAATTAGAACCAGCATGGCTTCTGCAAAGATAAGTCCGGTCGCATAGCAGTCTGGTTAATCTGAAATAAGAGCAGAGGTTCTTTTGTAGGCAGGGCCAGCCCAAAACATTTTGGCACCTGAGGTGAACCACAAAATGGTGCCCCCACTCCTATCAGGGAAGAAGTGGGGAGATGGTATGTGTGCTTGCTGGCCTGGGCTTCCTTCAGTGGAAGCAGGTATGGAGCAGCTGGTTGGGTGCCAGGAATCACCTGGCTCATGCAGCATCAAAAGACATACGTCTTTTGATGCTGTGCTTGTCAGGAGATCTGCGGGGCACCGCCACACCACAGGATGTGGATCTTCTCATACTGTTCTACCCATCCAACCAGGTGATTTACCCAGCAGCCAAAGTGGCATCTCTTTTGGTGCCCTGCTGCACCACAGCCCAAATGACTGGTGCAGCATTGCAGCCATGCCAGCTAGCCCAGTGGAGATGCTAGGAGCCCAACAACTCCTGCTTAAATTTGGTTTCAATCCTACCCCCTGAGCAGTGAGCAAATGGGGAGTCACAATCTCCCCTGTTGGCATACAGGAGAGATGAGGATCAGAGATGCACATTATGACGTGCCAGAGTCTGATTGGATGCTTGGGCAGCACATTGTCCACCCAATAGGATAAGAGCAGGCCCCTCAGTTGAGCACCAGCCAGTGTATGACAGCCAAGCTCAGAGCAATGGTAGCTTCATCAGGTGGAAGCTAGAACCAAAGGAGACAATTAGAACAATGGCTGCTGCTTGCAGAACAACGAGGAGGAGGACCCGCCTTCCCAAGAGAGTGAAACAGACGACTCGGAAAGCCGCACATGGGAAGCTCCTGCCAAAGCAGAGAAAGCCAAATCTGAGCCAAGGGAAGCAGGGGCGGCGGAAGGTGGAAGACCAGGTGATGGCACCTGTAAAGCAGGATGTGAAGCATCCCTGCGATGAGTTCATCTCTAAAGTTCTGAGTCAGCTGCACCGCGACAGGGTGCCCATATCGACCAAGGCCAAAGGGAAGATGATCACCTTCATAAGGAGGTTCTACAACACTGTGTCTAACCACGCTAAGAGCAGCAAGAGAGCCCAGCGGACCTCCACCATCGGCTCCAGGGAACTGCACAAAGCACTCAAACGCGTGCTGCGTAAGAAACAAGTCATGGAGCTGGTGAAAACTGTCCGCAAAGTGGCACGGCGCCGATAGGACATTTGGCCCAGTCTCCTTTGGCTGGCGCAAGTGAGATCTACGGAGGAAACCTACAGAGCAAGAAACAAGAGAACCACCCACCTAATGAAAAGTCCTGATGCTACTCTAAAGAGACCGAGAAATTCTTCACTTTAAAGGAAACATCTCATGCGAGTACAGGGATCAACTACTCTCCATCCTGAATCAACTAAGAAGGGATCTGAGCTGCAGAAGAATCCTTGCATCTCCGGAAAACCTTTGGGAGAAGAAACATCTTATTCTTAGGAATATAATAAAATGGGATTCTACCAGGATCTTTAGCGTGGATGTGGTTTCTTTTCCCTCCAATAAAGCCAGATATTAGGGTTACTGCAGAAGACATTTAAGGGGCAACCATCTTTATCTAAAGCAGGGATGGACAAACAGATGTGGCCCTCCAGGTGTTGGATCACGGCTCCCATTATCCCTGAACATTGAGCCATGTTGTCTGGGGCTGATGAGGAAATGAGACCAAGGCTGGATCTAGAGATATTTAAAAAACATTACAGGAAAATGGGTTATAAAGCTCATAATGTAAAATCCCATTTTGGCTGCTCTACAACGTCCTGCCTGGCGCCCCCCACACAGCGCATGACGTCATGCATATGACAACATGTGACGCCGGGCACCCTCAATGTGGGAGGGTTGGGTTATTCAGAGAAGCTGACTACAGCTCTCTTAAACTGGTTCTGTTATCTCTTCTGCCAAGGTCATGCTGACTATAAAAGGAAGGCCAGAAGGAGCCTGGGTTTCAGTTTCTTTTTCTATCTCTCTTCCTTCTGGTGTGGTGTTCTGTACATAGTATGTGTACATAGTGTTAAGGTTTTAGACTTATTATAAGTTATTGTAAGTTTAAGTTAAGTCTGCTGCAACTGGATTTCTTATGGGCAGTGCCAATCCTGAATGTGTGGATTTTGTGACCATTATGCTGATTTGCCTTCAGTAGCAGTAAAGCTCTGCTGGATGAAGTATTAATTGCCCCTGGTCTATTTTTGGGAATCCTGCAACGTTTTTTTTTAAGTTTTTACTCTGCTAACTATACATTGGAGTTCTGTTCTGGATCAATATTGAGTAGAATTTCATGACAGTTCAGTATGTACAGTATACTGTACTGTGTACATATATAAATCTATATGTATCTATGTATTTTATGTATACATAGATATCTATGTATATCTTGTAAACGCTGTTGGTGCTGCCATATCGTGTGAAGCTGGTGGAGGCTGGTGGAAAGAAAAAGAGAGTAAAAACTCAAAATAATAGTGAAACGCTCGAAGGAGGCCACTGATTTTGGCCGCCGATCCATTTTCCCCCGACCCCCGGTCTTCCTTTTGACACTTAGATTTTGCATTTAAACAGGCACGATTGCACAAGCGCCTTCCGTTGCAACGAGCACAGTCGCCGTTGCATTGCAAACAAGTGCATGGATCTATGTGCTCCAGGAAAGATCAGCGAAGGAGGTGACTCTGTCGGAAGGAAAATAATCCTAGAATATTTTTTTTATGGCAATTCGGATTAGAAAATCAGCCGCCGGATCTACGGTGTTTTAATTCTGTGGTTTTCGGTGGGCATAGAACGATTCGACGCTGCACGGGATTTAGCGCTCAGACTCTGTTAAGTGCGAGTGAGAGCATCCGGGGCGCTTCGCTGCGTTGTTTTCCCCTCTTTCTCTCCAGCTGGGGGGCGATTCCTGTGCATTACTTACTTATCCTTCTTTCCTTTCAAATGGAACGAGTGCATTGTCTTAAGAAGCAGCAGCCTGGCCAAGCATTAGGGTGCTTTGTTCGCAGCATGTTTCTGTCAGTGTCAGGATGGCCGAGTGGTCTAAGGCGCCAGACTCAAGGCTCATATCCTTCCCAGGCTCTGGGTGTTCTGGTCTCCGAATGGAGGCGTGGGTTCAAATCCCACTTCTGACACATCCTTTTTTTTATATAAAAAAATTACTTTATTCATTTATTTCACCATAAAAATATACATAAAGCTTACATACGTACCAAAGAACTTAAAAATAAATTCCAGAAGAGAGAGAGAATTTTTTCCCCTCTTGTTTCTGTTCAAGGTGGCTTTCATGTCCCCTGCTTTTGCTTTCAAGTTCCTTTTGCTACTTGGAGTGCATTTTGTGGAGTAGAGAATAAAGAAGGGGAAAAAGGGAAGGACGGCTTCTTTATTATATCTATAGAACTATAGAAATCTTAAACCTTAGGACTGCAAAGCACCAATTCTTTCCAGACATTTTGGCTTTTAAACGAAAGACAACTGATTGTCTTCTTGCCGCACTATAAAAAGAACCTTCAATCTGCTGATTTGTAACACAACGTGCAGAGAGCTTATTTTTTTTAAGATTTCCCAGATTCCATATATTCATAAAACATACCTAGACTTCGAAAAATGTATCCTAATTTACTAGACTGTATACTAGCTAGTGAAAGGCTTTGCCAGCCGCTTCCCTGGTGGTCTAGTGGTTAGGATTCGGCGCTCTCACCGCCGCGGCCCGGGTTCGATTCCCGGTCAGGGAATGTGTTTTGCAAACAGTTTCGATTAGTCAAAACACCAGCATTTACTAAATTAAAATATTTTGAGAACACTTAGGAACACGCTCTTTTGCTTCGAGCGGCTGCACGCTCCATCGTTGCAGAAAAACAACTCCTTGTCCGAAACATCCCTTTACCCCTGTTGCTCGCAGCACTGAAACAATAAATCGACCCGCCCTGAACTACTGCAGCTTTCTTCAACGCTGGACTCTGCTTTTGTTTTAAATGGGTTGTTGTTACGTAAAGTATTACACTGATTAGGACCTTTATTGCATTGCTCGCCCGTTCCTTCGTGCTTTATACTCTAACTTGGCACCAGGTGGCAGCCTGGCATCTTTGGAACCAGGTGCTGCTGCGACAACACATATGGAGTAACTGACCAGCTAAAACAATACAGTCATACCTCATGTTACATTTGCTTCATGTTACGTTTTTTCAGGTTGCATCCCATGGCGACCCGGAAGTACCAAAAAGGGTTACTTCCAGTTTCGCCGCTCGTGCATGCGCAGAAGCGCTAAATCGCACTTCGCACGTGCGCACAAGTGCCAAATCGTGCCGCGCACCTGCGCAGATACGGCGCTTCAGGTTGCGGGCTGTTCACGTTGCAAACGGGCCTCCAGAATGGATCCCGTTCGCAACCAGAGTTACCACAGTACACACATCTCTCTTTTATCACCTGCGAAGCTACAGGACCAAGTGGATTCATTTACAAACAATAATACTAGTTGGAGTCGAGGAGGAGCAAGAGAGGAGAATATCATCACTTAAGCTGGCTTCTGTCCAGAGATCTGCCTGTTCTCTATTCTACCACCGACAGTGGCAAAGTAGGGAGCAGAAGGACTATCCCAGGACTGTAGTCTTTAGATACAGTGGTACCTAGACTAGTTATCTCCCGCTTGGACTACTGCAATGCATTCTACATGGGGCTACCTTTGAAGGTGACCCGGAAACTACAACTAATCCATAATGTGGCAGCTAGAGTGGGGACTGGGAGTGCCCGCGAGACCATATAACACCGGTCCTGAAAGATCTTCATTGGCTCCCAGTACGTTTCCGAGCACAATTCAGTGTTGGTGTTGATCTTTAAAGCCCTAAACGGCCTCAGCCCAGTATGCCTGAAGGAGGGTCTCCACCCCCATCGTTCTGCCCGGACGCTGAGGTCCAGCGCCGAGGGCCTTCTGGCGGTTCCCTCATTGCGAGAAGCAAAGCTACAGGGAACCAGGCAGAGGGCCTTCTCGGTGGTGGCGCCCGCCCTGTGGAACGCCCTCCCATCAGATGTCAAAGCGATAAACAACTACCTGACATTCAGAAGACATCTTGAGGCAGCCCTGTTAAGGGAAGTTTTTAATGTTTGACATCTTAGTGTATTTTTGGTCTTTGTGGATGCTGCCCAGAGTGGCTGGGGAAATCCAGCCAGATGGGCAGGGTACAAATAATAAATTATTATTATTATTATTACCTCTGGTTGCGAATGGGATCCATTCCAAAGGCCCGTTCGCACCATGAAAAGAACGCAACCCACAGCGGCGTGTCTGTGCACGTGCGGGTTGCGATTTGCCACTTCTGTGCATGCGCATGACATCATTTTGCGTGTCTGCACATGTGTGAGTGGTGAAACCTGGAAGTAACCATTTCCGCTACTTCCGGGTCGCCGCGGGACGTAAACTGAAAGAACGTAACTTGAAGCGGATGTAACATGAGGTATGACACTACTCAGATTTACACTGTTTTGGTGCAGAAACTCAGGTTGTGATGATAAATCAGCTTTGGGGCTAATGGCCTCTACAGTCGTACACTTTGGATCCTGAACGCCTTGCGACTTGAATGTTTTGATTCCCAAACGCCGCAAACCCGGAAGTGAGTGTTCTGGTTTGCAAAGGTTCTTTGGAAGCTGAATGTCCAACGAAGCTTCTGATTGGCTGCTGGAAGCTCCTGCAGCCAATCAGAAGCAGCACCTCGGTTGTTGAACATTTTCTGAAGTCAAAAGGACTTCTGGAAGGGATTCTGTTCGACAACCAAGGTACTACTGTATGTTTATTCCCACAAAACATGCCTAGGGATGATGAAGCCCGGTTGATTTTTTTCTTTGCTGAAATCGTGATTTCTGTGGTAAAAGTGGAAGGGCAAGGTGCAGTTAATACATAGCTGTCAACGTTTCCCTTTTTGAAAGGGAAATTCCCTTATTCCGAATAGGATTCCTCGCAAGAAAAGGGAAAAGTTGACAGCTATGAGTTAATATCTGCCAGAAGCCACTGTCAAAACTCACAGCTAGATCATAGTAAGGGTAGGTCATAGTCCCGTTCAGGGTAACAATGGTTCCTTGGCTACAGTGAAGCCAAGGGCACCTTCATTGTCATGCTATATTGTCTATATATGTGCATGCTGACAAAAATATGGTGGCATTTGAAGGCTGGAGCTTAAGGAGAACAGAACAATGGCAGCCAAACAGCAAGGCAAAAAGAAAGCCAGGATTCCAAAGAGAAAGAATGTCAACAAGAAGCACCAACAAGCGAGACGGAAGCTCCAGGCTCGAAAACATAAGAAGAATCAGCCTCATTTGAAGTGTCAAGCCAAGAGGACCTCAGCCGCCAAGTCAAGGAGCAGTGGGCAGCCGCGAAAGATCTGTTCCTCAAAGCTCTTTGCCGCCAAAATTCTGCGCCAGTTGCCCAAGGTGCGCATGGAGGCCAAGGCCAGAGATTTGATAAAGACCTTGTTGGCGGACTTGTACAATCACGTGGCAACCCAAGTAGAGGCCTTGAGCCAGAAAGAGGAGCAGGCCCCCATCAGTGGTGACGAAGTCCAAGCCGCCTTGAAGGAGGCCATGGAAAGGGAGTTGGCCAAGCACACGGCCGAACAGCCCACCGCCATCCCTACCGAGTGCGCTTAGAGAACCTTCCCTCCCCTTCTCCAGCGGCGGCAAGAAAGGAGAGGAGCAAAGGTTGCCCTGAGAAGATGCACACAATACTCCAGAGACTTTAAAAATATATTGCTGCCTTCATAAGTCCAAGAAATCCTGTCGTTTACCACTTTAGACAACTGATCGGACACTGGATGAAGTGAATTGTATGGAAAAGACATGAAAGAGGTGATTTTCAAAAAGAAAAGAACCACAATTCCAGTAAAGCAGGATTTTAGCAGCTTTTTCAGTTCTTCCAATAAATCAGAATTTTAGTAGCTTTATTCAAGTGTATTTGTTCCTTCTTCTTCTTTTCTCTCCTCCTCCTCTATGGAACTGAACTTGGGTTTGACATTATTAGCTGTGAAGGCACATGGTTGTTTTTAGATGTTTTAAATCCTTCTAAAATGTAAAAGTTTCATTTCACTTATTTTTAATTGTATTGTTATAACATTTTGTGTTTGCCTCCCTGAGCATCCTTGGGAGGAAGGGCAGGGTATAAATTAAACAACAACAACAACCACCATTTATTATTTATACCACACCCGTCTGGCTGGGTTTCCCCAGTCACTCTGGGTGACTCCCAACAAAAGATTCCACAATATAATAATAATAATAATAATAATAATAATAATATAATAATAATACCAAACATTTCAATATTAATTACTAAAATATAAGCATGCTGATTATTTCTTCAAAAAGTGTTATTCTACATTACCCACTTTCTCCTACCATGCAAATCTCCTATCCCTCATGGCACTATTGCTACCAGGTTATCCTAGTGTACTCTTTGACTTATCATTGACAGGGCAAACTTGAGCCACACTTTAATAGCACTTTGCTCTTTCCCCAAATAATCCTGGGAACTGGTTTGCTGTGGATTGCAGCTCTGCCAAGGGGTTTCCTCACAACTCTCAGCGCCTTAACAAACTATAGTTCCCTGCATTCTGTAGTCTCATAGGAGTAGGTATTGTCGTAGCCATGTTTTAAGGCTAACCCAAAATGGCTTCCAATTTTGGTGTGTGTGTAAAAATACTGTCTGGAAATAGCAGCAGCAGCAGCAGCAGCAGCAGCAAAAAGGCACATCTTAGAGGCTGGAGGCTGTTACCCCAACCACCTCAGAATATTCTGAGAGGAATTCTGTGGTCAGAGCGGTCCAGCCATGAGACAAGCAGGATACACGAAAGCAGGAGATCTTTATTTCCCCCTGTTTCCTGATGTAGATCTCCACCCACCCCTTCCTCCCTGGCAGCAGGGTCCGGGGAGAACACCATTTTGTGGTTCGCCCAGGGTTGTCACTTGCCCTGTAAAAAACTGGGATCATCCAATTGAGGCCAAAGTGTTCTGTTAAATAGTGGATGGACATAGCAGACGACACAGCAATTTCTCCAAAGCAGCTCTTTATTTGTAAGCTGGAACAGAACTGAACAGCAAACAGCTCAGCCGGCCTGCTTTTATAGGCAGCTGGCTGTCAACATTGTAGCAACAACAACCCAGGGTTTCCCGCCTAAAGTAACTGACGTGGACCTGAGTGAAAACTACATACATGACACTCCTTTTGGCCAGGGTGAGAACTTCAATACATAACATGTTCCTTGCCTGGTTTCGACATTCAACAGGACTCCTTTCCCCTGCTACTTCTGAAGTCATCAACCATGAAAAATAAAAAGGTTAATTAAAGTTCAATTAGAAGGTAATCAGAGAGAACAAGAAAGATAACAATGTGATAATACTTGGGGTTACAGACGCTTCAGTTTGTGTTTTTTCAGGTTACAGATGCGCCAAAACTCGGAAGTACCAGAACAGGTTACTCTTGGGTTTTGGCGCTTGCGCATGCGCAGAAGCACTAAATCACGCTTTGCACATGCGCAAATGTGCTGAATCTCAACTCGCGCGTGCGCAGATGCAGCGCTGCGGGTTGCGAACGTGCATCCCGCACGGATCATGTTCGCAACCAGAGCGTCCGCTGTATACTACTATATATAAGCAGCAGAAAGCCAAAGTGAAACCAGAAACAAACCAGAAGCAAACCAGAAACGGAAATGGAGGGAAGCCAAGGGAGAGAAGGGAATTTACAAAACAAATGTTTGGTTAAGTTGAATAATGTATGATATATGTATGAAAACTAATAAAAACTGATTTTTTAAAAAAAGCTTCCTCCTTTGCACGCCCACCCTAAAGTACTTGCCTTGCATAGCGTAGTTTTCTAGGTGCCTAGGATTTTGAGCCCGCCCTCCAAAGCTGGCTGACAGATGCTCCAGGTGAGCCAAGAGAGCTCGCTGGCCCTTTCTACCACCTCACCTGCAAAAAATGAAAGATAAGGAAATAAAACTGGGTGTCATCAGCATACTGATAACCAGGACTTCCCCCTCAGCTGAACCTCACTGGAACTCAGTTCCAGCACCTCTCAGGTGGGCGCCATTGCCATTATAAGAGAACAAGGGAGGTGTTCATGATGAGTTCCTGCACTTAGTCATTCGATTGCATTACATTACATTGCATGAAGGAGCGTCTCCACCTCCATCGTTCAGCCCGGACACTGAGGTCCAGCTCTGAGGGCCTTCTGGCAGTTCCCTCACTGCGAGAAGTTACAGGGAACCAGGCAGAGGGCCTTCTCGGTAGTGGCAACTACCCTGTGGAACGCCTTCCCATCAGATGTCAAGGAAATAAATAAATTATTATTATTATTATTATTACAGTGGACCCTTGGGTTACGTTACCTTCAGGTAGCGTAACTTTTGAGGTGCGAACGCCGCAAACCCAGAAGTGTATACTTATGGGTTTCGTCGCGTGCGCAGAAATGGCGCCTTATGTTGCAGACTTTTTGGGGTATGTAAGGAGCCCAAGAAAAAATTAGTTCATATCCAGAGGGTCCACTGTACAGTGGTACCTGGGGTTAAGAACTTAATTCATTCTGGAGGTCCGTTCTTAACCTGAAACTTTTCTTAACCTGAGGTACCACTTTAGCTAATGGGGCCTGCTGCTGCTGCTGTGCCGCAGCGGCACAATTTTGGTTCTCATCCTGAAGCAAAGTTCTTAACCCGAGGTACTATTTCTGGGTTAGCGGAGTCTGTAACCTGAAGCGTCTGTAACCCGAGGTACCACTGTATTATTATTGCTTGCCAATTCTTTCGTTCATTTTCATAAAGATTTATACTCTAACTTGGCACCAGGTGGCAGCCTAGCATATGCCATTTTTGAAACCAGGTGCGGCTGCACATCCAGAGAAAGAGCAGGTATGTTTGTTGTTCTGCTTCATTCCCAAAAGGAGGAATGAAAAAAACTGCACCCCAGCTACACTGCAGCTTGACATGGAAGTTCCATTGGCAGACATGGGGTGAACTGATGGAGAAAATCGTGCTTTACAGGGGGGGGGGTGTGCACCTCAGCTGCACCTCAATGATGAGGTCACATGGAGTACCTGACCAGATAAAAAGTGCAAATCTCATATTTTTGATAATCTGCAAAGCTACAGGACTAGGTGGATTCATTGACATGTTGTTGTTGTTTAGTCATTTAGTCGTGTCCAACTCTTCGTGACCCCATGGACCAGAGCACGCCAGGCACTCCTGTCTTCCACTGCCTCCCGCAGTTTGGTCAAACTCATGCTGGTAGCTTCGAGAACACTGTCCAACCATCTCCTCCTCTGTCGTCCCCTTCTCCTTGTGCTCTCCATCTTTCCCAGCATCAGGGTCTTTTCCAGGGAGTCTTCTCTTCTCATGGGGTGGCCAAAGTATTGGAGCCTCAGCTTCACGATCTGTCCTTCCAGTGAGCACTCAGGGCTGATTTCCTTCAGAATGGATAGGTTTGATCTTCTTGCAGTCCATGGGACTCTCAAGAGTCTCCTCCAGCACCAGAATTCAAAAGCAAACAAACAGTAATATTAATTGGAGTCTAGGAGGGGCAAGAGAGGAGAGCATCACCATTGACAGTTTCTAAAGAACTGTCTCAAGGTGACTTGTGCATAAAATAATTGAAAACAGCCTGCATAATGAGGAAGAGAGGAGGTTCAACAACATCAGGAGGTGCATACGTTGCCCATCTCCGTTCTGAAATTTGTATTTCTTCCCCTATGGACAGATTCCTGAAATATATTCCGAACCAGTTTTGAAAGAAAATATTGCACACGCAAGATATTGAATTTTTCACCATAACTTTGAAAATCCACAACATTTCAATGCCTGTGTTGGTGAACTGGCCCCCTGTTTAAAAAGTTTGAGGACCCCTGGTGTAGAACAATGGTTCTCAAAGGGTGTGGCAAATGTGGTGGGAAGATTCAAGGACAATCAAAGAAACATTCAAACATTTCAGTGGAGTAGAGAAGACCCATTAAATTTGACACCAGTAGCAGGCCCAAGCAAAAGAAAGTTTGTCGACAATATGTGGATAGCTCTGAATCTTGGTTTCACATGGACTGGAGATTGAAATGTCCTTCGACCTCTGTGTTTGATGTGTAGTGACATGCTTTCCAATTCCAATGTGGCCCCAGATGGGAAGAAAATACATCTGTTGTCAAAACATGGAAATCTGGCAAACAAGAATGTTCAATATTTTGAAAGGCTTTCGGAGCAGCAGAAATGTATGACAAGAATCATACTTTTTTAAAAAAAAACAACCCCACACAAGTAAAATTCTCAGAAAAGATGCAGTTTATATCTTACCAAGTGGCTGAATTGATTGCTCGGCAGAAAACTCCCCACATACAATAGCTGAAATATTGATTAAGCCCACCAGTGGCTTGACCATGAACAATTTGTTTGATGGTGATGCTGAGTGACATATTATGGAAATTCCTTTGTCTGGTGGTACAGGGATTTTCAACTCTGACAAATACGAAAGATCAGAAAAGAGAAAGGCTTCTTTGTGTTGATGAGGAAATGACAGTTTGGTCTCAGATTAGATTTATAAATGAGATTACGGTACCCAGCAAAAGCAAGCTCACGTCTTTCATTGAGTTTGTATACATACGTAAGAGGCTTGTTTGTAATGATATTTTGGGAAGGATTCATGTATAGTTTGCATTGCTTTATACTTTCTGGATTTCAAGTGGCTGTTATAAAGTAGTTGTGTTCCATGTTACAACAACAACAACTTATTATTTATACCCCGCCCATCTGGCTGGGCTTCCCCAGCCACTTTAGGCCGCGTCCAACAAAATATTAAAATACAGTAATGCATCAAATATTAAAAGCTTCCCTAAACAGGGCTGCTTTCAGATGTTTTCTAAAAGTCTGGTAGTTGTTGTTCTCTTTGACATCTGGTGGGAGGGCGTTCCACAGGGTGGGTGCCACTACGGAGAAGGCCCTCTGCCTGGTTCCCTGTAACTTGGCATCCTGCAGTGAGGGAACCGCCAGAGGGCCCTCAGCAGTGGACCTCAGTGTCTGGATAGAACTATGGGGGTGGATATGCTCCTTCAGATATACTGGTCTGAGGCCATTTAGGGCTTTAAAGGTCAGCACCAACACTTTGAATTGTGCTCAGAAACGTACTGGGAGCCAATGTAGGTCTTCCAAGACTGGTGTAATGTGGTCACCGCGGCCACCCCCAGTCACCAGTCTAGCTGCCGCATTCTGGATTAGTTGTAGTTTCCGGGTCACCTTCAAAGGCAGCCCCATGTAGAGCGCATTGCACTAGTTCAAGCGAGAGATAACCAGAGTGTGCACCACTCTGGCGGGGCAGTCTGTGGGCAGGTAGGGTCTGAGCCTGTGTACCAGATGGAGCTGGCAGACAGCTGCCCTGGACACAGAATTGACCTGTGCCTCCATGGACAGCTGCAAATCCAAAATGACCCCCAGGCTGCGCACCTGGTCCTTCAGGGGCAAAGTTACCCCATTCAGGACCAGGGAGTTCTCCACACCCACCCGCCTCCTGTCCCCCCAAAACAGTACTTCTGTCGTCAGGATTCAACCGCAATCTGTTAGCCGCCATCCATCCTCCAACCACCTCCAGGCACTCACACAGGACCTTCAATGCCTTCACTGGCTCTGATTTGAAAGAGAGGTAGAGCATTGCTAGGAGTTGTTTGTTTTTGTTTCCCCATGTACAGTGGTACCTCTGGATGCGAACGGGATTCATTCCGGAGCCCCGTTTGTATCCTGAAGTGAACGCAACCTGCGTCTGTGAGTCTGCACATGCAGGGTCGCGATTGGCCGCTTCTGCGCATGTTCGAGTGGCGAAACCTAGAAGTAATGCACTCCGTTACTTCCAGGTTGCCATGGAGCGCAACCCAAAAATGCTCAACACGAAGTTACTTCAACTTGAGGTATGACTGTATTTCTAATCAATAAAAAAAAATCAGTGGCGCAAGTTTTTATTCTGAAAGTGTGGTTCCCGAGAAAAAGGTTTGAGGATCCTTGGTGTAGAACAGGCACCCCCAAACTTGGCCCTCCAGATGTTTTGGGACCACAACTCCCATCATCCCTAGCTAACAGGACCGGTGGTCAGGGATGATGGGAATTGTAGTTCCAAAACACCTGGAGGGCCGAGTTTGGGGGTGCCTGGTGTAGAAAGTTAACTTTTCCGCCTCGGCAATTGGCAGTGGCAGAAGGAGCAGTGCAGTGTGAGGAAGGCATGGCGCCCACCCGCTGAGAGGTGAAAAAAATGATGACAAAAAGCTCTGCTTAGATGCGTGATAGCAAGGAATAGGTCATAGTCACATTCAGGGTAACAATGGTTCCTTGGCTACACTGAAGCCAGAGGTGCCCAATCAGCACTCTCCACATAACACCTTCATTTGCATGCCATTGTCTATAAATGCCCACGCTGACAAAAAAATTGAAGGCAGGAGCTTAAGGAGGAAACAAAGAAACAATGGCAGCTAAACAGCAAGTCAAAAAGAAAGCCAAGGTTTCAAAGAAGAAGAACAACGTGCGCAAGAAGCACCCACAACCTAGACGGAATCAGAAGAATCCGAAGAGGCTCCAGGCTCGAAAACAAAAGAAGAAGCAGCCTCCTTTGAAGCGTCAAGTCAAGAGGACCTCAGGCACGAAGTCAGGGAGCAGTGGGCAGCCGCGAAAGATCTGTTCCTCAAAGCTCTTTGCCTCCAAAATTCTGCGCCAGTTGCCCAAGGTGCGCATGGAGGCCAAGGCCAGGAATCTGATGAAGACCTTGCTGGCGGACTTGTACAACCACGTGGCGACCCAAGTACAGGCCATGAACCAGCAAGAGGAGCAGAACCCCATCAGTGGCGACGAAGTCCAAGCCGCCTTGAAGGAGGCCATGGAGAAGGAGTTGGCCAAGCACACGGCCGAACAGCCCACTGCCATCCCCACCGAGTGCACCTAGAGAGAACCTTCCCTCCCCTTCTCCAGCGGCGGCAAGAAGGGACAGGACCAAAGGTTGCCCTAAGAAGATCCATATAATACCCAAGAGACTTTAAAAATATATTGCTGCCTTCATAAGTCCAAGAAATCCTGTCGTTTACCACTTTAGACCTCTCATCAGACACCAAATGGAGAGGATTGCTATTATGGGGAAAAACCGTGAAAGAAGCGGCTTTCAAAAAGAAAACAACCACAATTCCAGTAAAGCAGGATTTTAGCAGCTTATTTCACTTCTTCCAATAAATCAGGATTTTTGCAGCTTTATTCCAGTCTAATTGTGTCTTCTTCTGCTTCTCTGGAACTGAGCTTGGGTTTGGGTGATGAGTACAAATCCAGTTATATAAAATGCTGTTTAGGAAAAATATCCACTGTGTCATACTAAACAGCAATCAGATGAAAGATTTTAATAAAATATCCAAGTGATATTGAAAAAAATGGGGGGGGGGAGGTAAAATTTTCAGAAATGAAACAATCTTAATACAGTGGTACCTCGGGTTAAGGACTTAATTTGTTCCGGAGGTCTGTTCTTAACCTGAAACTGTTCTTAACCTGAAGCACCACTTTAGCTAATGGGGCCTCCTGCTGCTGCTGCGCCGCCGGAGCATGATTTCTGTTTTCATGCTGAACCAAAGTTCTTAACCCGAGGTAATATTTCTGGGTTAGAGGAGTCTGTAACCTGAAGCGTATGTAACCTGAAGCGTATGTAACTCGAGGTACCACTGTATACCTTTTCTTTGCTTTGAGCAGCTGTTCATTGTTGCAGTTTAATAAGTAAAAACATTACTGAATATTTACAATTTAATGTACTGTGTTGCGGGGAAGCACCTGTTAGAACTTGATTTTTTTTTTGCCATATTTTAGTGTTGGATATTCACTTATCACTTAATATTATTTGTTTTAAAAGCCACCAAGTAAATGTTGGAAATGAAACAATCCAAAGGGTCATATTTTCATATGTGGTGGACTTGTAAAAATGCAGTAGGCTTTTGGGAAATGATTCACAATGAATTGAAAAAGATGTTGAAAGTAGTCATCCCCCAAAAGCCTTAAGCGTTGAATCCTGAAGGTTGGGATACAAATTCAGAGAAATGAAGCAACAACAACAATAACAAACATTCACCTTATGTCAGACGGTTCGCTAACCCAAGTGCATTTATAGTGTTCTAGACTTGGCTTTGAACATGGGTTTGTGCTGAAAGAATGGCTGTGCTATAGGTAACAATTTCTGAGCGCAGCTACCACTGTCCTCCAAAGGGTGATCTTGAATAGCTTTCAAAAGAATGAGTTCTAAAAATAAACATTGGACTCCATCTTTTTTAAAGGCAGAAAGGGATTTCTACATATCAGGAATAGCTTGTGCAATAATGACTTAGAACCACCTTTCCCCCCTCGTTTTTAACTTAGACCCATTTTAAGGTTATTTTTTTTTCTATTTTGCAAGGAAGCTAGTAACACTACTTAGAAGATACTGTGTGCCAGTATCCATACTCAGCAGAGTTACATCTCAACGCAGCTTCTACCTTGGAAGTGTCTTCGGGGTTGAAGGTACACACAGTAGGCAATAAACACTCATGGATGCCATAAAGATTCAGTCAAGTGTAGAGGTTTACTTGACAGACATAAAAGCATATTGGTAGCAAATTTATACAGACATTCACCACTGCCATGGTCAAGGCAAGAGTCCAACAGGAGCATAGCTGTCAACTTACAGATTTGAAAATAAGGGACCAGCAGCCTCGAAAATAAGGGATCAGCAGCCAAAATAAGGGATCAACAATTATAAAATACATATTTTGTTGCGTGCAAATGGCTTTAGATACCTATTAGGTCCATAAATTACCATATAGCATATATTCAACACAAAAAAACCAGCAACAATCTGTTGTTGACAAAGCAAGCTGGACATAGAAAGGGCCCCATTACCTTCAGTAGCTTATTTAAGAGACATCATCAATAAGGGACAGCAGCGGGACATGGCGCTGGAATAAAGGACTGTCCCACAAAATAAGGGACGCTTGACAGCTATGAACAAGAGTCCAAGACTCTCGCTCTGCTTCTCTCACCACAAGACACGAGCAAGAGACTCACGACAAGCTACAACAAGTTACACAGAACCACTGTTATCAGTACTTCCTGTCACACTCTACATGTCCAAAGAACAGTTCCCACAGAAAACATCCTTGCATAGACAATACAGTCTCAGCCTTCTGCTGCTTCTTGAAACTTCTCTGCTCTTCTCTGTTTGTGGAACAAATTATTCTATTCTCTCTCTCACACAGAGAGAATATCCAAGTTGCAATATCTGAAGAAGTGTGCATGCACACGAAAGCTCATACCAATAACAAACTTAGTTGCTCTCTGAGGTGTTACTGGAAGGAATTTTTTTTTATTTAATCCAAGGCATGTTGTTTAAGGGAGAAGGAGGTGCCTTTCAAATTGAGCGGGACTTCTGAAGAAACATCATTAAGGTCTCGGTGTTAGAAGTATGACTGGTTTGCAAGAGGATCTATAGCACCATGCCAACGCTTTCGCACATACAGTGGTACCTCAGGGTTAAGAACTTAATTCGTTCTGGAGGTCCGTTCTTAACCTGAAACTGTTCTTAACCTGAGGTACCACTTTAGCTAATGGGGCCTCCTGCTACAATTTCTGTTCTCATCCTGAAGCAAAGTTCTTAACCCGAGGTAATATTTCTGGGTTAGCGGAGTCTGTAACCTGAAGTGTCTGTAACCTGAAGCGACTGTAACCCGAGGTACCACTGTATTCTGAAAATCTGGAATGAATCAATGCATCAGTTAATTGTACCAAGGTGTGCCTGCACAGGTGCTGAATGCAACGGTGAGCAACCACTGGCTTGTTCTCTGCAGCTGCCATTGAACCAGGCCAAACTCAGCTCCATAGCCCAGTGGTAGAGCCATGCTGACTGCAGAACACTGCCATACTGGGCTCTCTTGCTCCACAGCCACTTGAAGTTTTCACACCACTCCCTGAGTTTTTTTGTTTGTCGCCCTCCTATCCTGCTGCCCAGTGTACGTGTGTCCCCATCGCCTCCCAGATCCAGGCCTTTCAGTGACAGATTATCTTTTCCCACAGGCATTTGGGGAAGAGTGTGAAGTCTAGCGTGCTTATTTCTGTGTTGTGCTGTTGCTAAACTGTTTGAATGTTTAATTTTAATTAACATTTATACAGTGGTACCTTGGTTTTGAACATCTAGGAAGTCGAATGTTTCAGTTTTCAAACACTAAAAACCTGGAAGTAAATGCTTTGGTTTTCGAATAACCCTCGGAAGTCGAACATGCTACACGTCTTCTGCTGAGTGCAAGATCTGGAGACCTAGCTGTTGGTTGCTGAGTCTCAGTTTTCGAATGTTTTGGAACTCGAACGGTCTTCTGGAATGGATGACGTTTGAAAATTGAGGTACCACTGTATTTAGTTTTTTTGTCATTTGTACACTGCCCTGCGGGGTGAAGGGCAGTCTAAATTACTGCTACTACTAATTTAAAAAAATAAAACTTTCTTATTGTTGCACTATTTATTGTTGAATTTCTGTACCACTGTTTCCAGGGGACTTTACAAATTTCACATGGGATCCCACATCTCAGAACTTTACATTATAAGTGCTCCAATGTCTCAGATTAATAATAAGGGTTGCCCACTTTTCAACCAGAATCTTGTTCATGAGCCTACAGGCACTCTTCTTACAGTAGTCGGCAGAGAAAACCTTTCATGGGATAAAGGTGATCCTCTGCCAAAATTAAAGTAGTGGTTAGTGGCACAGTAGACCGGACTGGTAGGGAATTCCTAGCTGACAGAATCAGCTAGGAATTTATGAAATTTTCTCAGCAGGGAGAAAGCCTGGTTTCAAAGCCTGTTTTGATGTAGAGAAGAAATCACATTTTGGGCATGGTAGCCTGGTTTAGATGGTTGAATAGTGTTCTTGAAGCTACCAGCATGAGTCTGACCAAACTGCAGGAGGCAGTGGAAGACAGAAGTGCCTGGCGTGCTCTGGTCCATGGGGTCAAGAAGAGTCAGACAAGACTAAATGACTAAACAACAACAACAACAAGCCTGGTTTAAGGTAGATGGAAAGTACACATATTTATTTTCTCAAAATTAGCCAGGATTGATTGCGACAGCAACACCTGAAGGGCCAGATCACCTAATGCTTTTCAGAAAGTCAACAAAGAGTGGCAGTGTCCGACCTCATAACTGGATAGCAGCAGGTCATAGTCATATTCAGTAGTAGGTCATAGTCATATTCAGCATAATAATGGTTACCTGGCTACTGTGCAGGCAGAGAGAGCCAATCAGACCCTCCATGTAGCTCCTTCATTTGCATACTGTTGTCTATAACTGACCACGTTGGCAAAGGTGTGGTGACATTTGAAGGCAGGGGCTCGAAGCTTCAGAACAGAAGTCAACAGAACAGAACAGAAAAATGGCTGCAAAACAACAAGCGAAAAGGAAGGCTGGGGCTTTGAAGAGAAAGAAGCTCCAGAAGAAATATCAGCACATCAGGAAAAACAAACTCCAGGACCGTAAACAGAGAAAGTTCCCATCTTGCCTTGAGCATGGGGTCAAGGAGCCACTTGCCAGAAATACTGTGAGCAGTAAGGTGGTGAGAATCTGTTCCCCTAAGCTGTTTACGTCCAAGATGGTGAGAGAGGTGCTAAAGGCATACATTGAGGTCAAAGCCAAGGGCATGGTTAAAAACCTGCTAACGGATGTGTACAACCATGTGGCAACAGAAATAGATCGCTTGAGCCAGAAGAGCCCATCTGCTACCATCAGCTGCACTGATGTCCAAACGGCCTTGAAGGAGGCTGTAGTAAGGGAGTTGGTGAACCACACGTCCGAGCCCCTCAGGAACGAATGTGCTTAGAGAAACACCCCTCCCCTTCTCCAACAGGGCCAAGAAGGGAGAGGACCAAACACTGCCCTGTATAAAGATCCTTAAAACTTGAGAAACCTTTAAAAGACTTTGCTGCCTGAATGTGTCTTAAGAAATCCTGTAATCTAAGATACCAGCTTCACCTCAACGATCTTCATTGCTTGTAACAATTGTTCCATTTATGGGGATGTCGTGAAAGACCATGGGAAAGGAAGCTAAATTTGGACTACAGACTACACACGCCCAAGAGATTTTTCCATCGCCATCAGCAGAGTTCACTGAGGAAGAACATAAATCAAAATATATGAGAGAATTGTTTGTGAGCTGGTTTCTGAAAGAAAAGAAACACCATATATTGTTCGTCCAATAAATCAGGATTTTTAGCAGCCTTATTCACTGAAGTGTGTGTGTGTGGTTTTTAATCTGAGACATTGTGTCTTGCTGGTTACTGACTGCAAACCTAGTTATACAAAATACTGAAATGTACAAAGGTGTCAGGGTCGTCATACGAAGCAGGAATAAATGGAAGTTCAAGAAATGCCTTGAAAATTGTGCAGATCTGATGTGTGAAAACCTTAACAACCCTGTCCCCTCACAAAACGTTAAGGAGAATTCAGAGAAAGCATTCGGTAGCATTCAACTAATTTTTACTGACCCACTTGAACCATGACTAAGATTCATTGCAGTGGGTTGCAGTAAAATCTTAATTAAATGCCACCCACTATTAGCTGCCGATGGCTTTTCAGATTTCTGCTAGTCATGTAGGAGGTGCTATACAAAACCAAAAAAATGGCAAAGTGGCTATTCAGAGAATACACAAAAAATGAAGGTTTAATTTCTTTTTAAAATGGTTATAAAGCTGGCCACATTCAGGAGTTAAGATTTAACTTCCTAACTGCTTTGCGTCACTCAAGCTCATCTTTGGAATTTTGAAGAATGTGTAATAATCAAATCTTTATGATGTCATTTGGGCCTTTGTTCCAGTCAGTGGCCACCTGCAGATCTGAGAAGACCCCTGTTACAGCCTAGATGATGCTGGAATACAAACACACAGTTTTAGAAGCAATCAGCGCAAGGTCCCGACTGAATACTATTGAGTTCATTTTCCCACACAAATTATTAAAACGCTCCTGCTCATCTTGTTTGACTGGAAAGCACAGCCCAAAGCCCTGATGAATTGGCAACTTTTAAGATAATCAGTCCTGTGTAGAAGTGTCTTGAAAGTGTCTTGAGACTACGCACCTGTTCCAGAATGAGCTCTGTCATTAATAAGCTGTGTAGCTTAATTCCACTGAAAACTATACATAAAAATCACTTTTACCATACTTTATCAGCTGCCAGTGTGGGTGATTGCCAGATAAAACCCAGAGCAACCCAAATCCACAATGCTTTACCTTGTCAGAACTAATGCTGGTTCCTGGAAATGTTTCTCATGGTTTAGGGCTGCTCTGACTTTGACAAATGGAAATAATATAGTTGGTTTGCTTTTTTTAAAGGAACGGAATATGGAAGAAGGGGTGGCATTTCTAGAAGATCTGTCCAAAAGAGCTTTCTGTTAAATAGTGGGTAGACATAGCAGACGACGCAGTGATTTCTCCAAAGCAGCTCTTTATTTGTAAGCTGGAACAGAACTGAACAAACAGCTTGGCAGGCCTGCTTTTATAGGCTGTCAACACTGTAGCAACAACAACCCAGGGTTTCCCGCCTAAAGTAACTGACGTGGACCTGAGTGAAAACGATGTACACGATACTCCTGGTGGCCAGTGTGAGAACTTCAATACATAACACTTTCCTTCCAGCATGTTGGTGGTAGTTCAGTTTGAGCTCCTTTGAAAACATTAAGAGTTGCTTTCCTGCCCACTTTTCAGTTGGTTCTGCTGCAGCTTTAAGAAGATTTGGACCCAGCAAACTTTGCCAACCTGGGGCTACCTGGAGAGAGTTGGTGAAGTTGGCCTTCAGCAACCAGGAAGCACTTGCAAATTGATGCACACAAATAATATTTTAAAGGCACTGCAATAGGGGCTATTGGGAAAGTTGGCTTCCGTCCAGAGCCTGTTCTGTTTTCTACCACCAACAGTGGCAAAGTAGGAACAGAAGGACTATCCCAGGACCGTAGTCTTTAGCTACTCAGATTACACACACACCGTTTTGGTGCAGAAACTCAGCTTGTGATGATAAATCAGTTTTAGGGCTAATGGCATATACAGTGGTACCTTGGGTTACATATGCTTCAGGTTACAGATGCTTCAGGTTACAGACTCCGCTAACCCAGAAATAGTACCTCGGGTTAAAAACTTTGCTTCAGGAGGAGAACAGAAATCCAGCGGCAGCAGGAGGCCCCATTAGCTAAAGTGGTGCTTCAGGTTAAGAACAGTTTCAGGTTAAGAACAGACCTCCGGAATGAATTAAGTACTTAACCACCCGAGGTACCACTGTATGTTTATTCCCACAAAACATGCATGGGATGATGAAACGTGGCTGATTGTTTTTTAGTTGAAAACTGATTTCTGTGGTATAATTAGAAGTGTGAGGTGCAGTTAATATCTGCCAGAAGCCACTGTCAAAACTCACAACTAGATCATAGTAAGGGTAGGTCATAGTCCCGTTCAGGGTAACAATGGTTCCTCAGCTACAGTGAAGCCAAGGGCACCTTCATTGCCATGCTACTGCCTATAAATGCCCATGCTGACAAAAATATGGTGACATTTGAAGGCTGGAGCTTCAGGAGAACAGAACAATGGCAGCCAAACAGCAAGGCAAAAAGAAAGCCAGGATTCCAAAGAGAAAGAATGTCAACAAGAAGCACCAACAAGCGAGACAGAATTGGAAGAAGCTCCAGGCTCGAAAATATAAGAAGAAGCAGCCTCATTTGAAGCGCCAAGCCAAGAGGACCTCAGCCGCCAAGTCAAGGAGTAGTGGGCAACCGCGAAAGATCTGTTCCTCAAAGCTCTTTGCTGGCAAAATTCTGCGACAGATGCCCAAGGTGCGCATGGAGGCCAAGGCCAGGAATCTAATGAAGACCTTGTTGGCAGACTTATACAGTCACGTGGCGACCCAAGTAGAGGCCTTGAGGCAGAAAGCGGAGCAGGCCCAGGCCCTCGTCAGCTGCAACAATGTCCAAACTGCCTTGAAGGAGGCCATGGAAAAGGAGTTGACCAAGCACATGGCTGAACAGCCCACCGCCATCACCACCACTTAGAGAAGAATCCCTCTTCTCCAGTGGCGGCAAGAAGGAGAGGAGCAAAGGTTGCCCTGAGAAGATCCATATAATACCCAAGAGACTTTTAAAAAAATATTGCTGCCTTCATAAGTCCAAGAAATCCTGTCATTTACCACTTTAGACATCTCATTAGACACCAAACGGAGAGAATTGCTATGGAAACGACACGAAAGAGGTGGCTTTCGAAAAGAAAAGAACCACAATTCCAGTAAAGCAGGATTTTATTAGGTTTATTCACTTCTTCCAATAAATCTGAATTTTAGCGGTTTTCAAGTGTAATTGTGTCTTCTCTTCTCCGGAACTGAGCTTTGGTTTTGGGTGATGGCTACAAATCTAGTTATATAAAATGCTGCTTAAGAAACGTATCCACTGTGTGATACTTAATAACAATCAAATGACTTGTTAAAAAAAACCCAAGTGATACAGTACTATAAAAATGTGGGGAAGGTAAGATTTATAGAAATGAATTTTAATTCCAAATTTAAGACATAAAACAATGCAACTCACAATACTGAAAATAAAATAAATACCACAATATACAGCAGTGCCTTGGTTTTCAAATGTAATCCGTTCCAGAAGGCCGGAATGTTCCGGAAGACTGGAATGTTAGAAAACTGCCTATTCATTCCAATAGGTTTACTATTGACTGATGATAACCTCATTTATATTTTTATTGTAAATTGCAAGTGAATCACAGCAGACAAATGCCATCAGGCAGACAAGCAAATGCATACATTTGCTGAATTTATAGCTGTCATGGTTCATCTTGTTCACAGTCATGTCCTTCTTGCTTGATACTTTAAATATAAGTGAGATGAGTATATTCCTTCCAACTGGTTGATATGGAGGATCTCAAACCTCAATGCAGCACCAATTCTCACCAAAACTCAATTCTTGCTGCCGTAGTACCATCCATAAATAATGTCCTCTTCTCTTTCGGCAGATCTTGACCTCAAATACCTAACAGGAAGGTTTCTGGTTGTTTAACAAATATTATTTTCAACATTTTTTCAATTCATTGTATATCATTTCCCAATATATTTTTACGTTTTCAAAAGTAATTTCAGCCTCACACCTCCAACACGCCTTCTAACAGAAGGAGTGTCTTGTCTTTTTCTTTCTTTTTTCTTTGCTTTCCCTTTTTGTTTTCTTTTCCTTTCTGTTTATAGATGTTGAGAGGTATGATTTCTAACTTTTTAAAATTCTTTTCCTGCACTTGACAGAACTCTAACAGAACTGACAGTGAAATCCCGTGCGAACTTTCCCGGGGAGTGAGTGCCATTGAACTCAATGGTACTTACTTCCGAGTAGACATGCACAGCTCAATATGAAACTTAAAATCTGCAAATGCAGGTCTTCCCAACCTGATCAAGCATTATGCGGCAACTCAACAGCCCGCATGGAGCATCTTCAAGAGCAGATTGCCTTTAAAAGAATAAACGATTTTAGAACATCTCTCTCCTCTTGGAGCTCTGCACTGAATCTGGGGAACAGGGCGCTGCTGCGACGCAACCCCGACACACAGCGAGGTCGAGCGCCTTGCCGCTTTGACAGAAGGAAGGCTTGCTGACGCTTCTCTGCCTCTGCAAAAGATCGCCATAAAACGCAAAGGAAATGCGGATGGAGGCACGTATACCCGTGCATTACCATACTGCTAATTAGGATTCAGCTAGGGAGAACAGAAGCGTCAGTGTCAGGATGGCCGAGTGGTCTAAGGCGCCAGACTCAAGGCTCATATCCTTCCCAGGCTCTGGGTGTTCTGGTCTCCAATAGGAGGCGTGGGTTCAAATCCCACTTCTGACACATCCTTTTTAAATTTTTTTTTTTGTTCCCCCTCATCCCCCTCTCTTTCTATAATGGTGGGAAAATCCTCTGTGAAGCCTGAAACATTTATCCCTGTCCTTTTCCGCACAGGATCTTAACAGCGATCCCACTGAGCAGACTCTGAACTGACTTCCGAGTTCGCACGCTCCTGCCTGCGAGTCATTTCCGTCCTCGTGTCACCTGCTGGCTCTCACTTTGGCGAGGCGGGTTAGGGGCAAAGGTGGGGTGGGGGAGAGGGGACTGCTGGCAGATCGGCAGCGCTTTCTTTCGCCCGCGGAAGAGTGTCCGATCGCGTCCATGCGTTGCATTTTTTTTAAGCGGACATAGAGATCCCCGGGGGAAAAGCCATGCAAGCTTTTTCCTGGGTGTTGCCTGCAGCAAACTGCCTTGCTTTGCAAAAATACAGACAGACAGACAGACGATCGACGTTAAGAAATGAGTTTTCTTGTACCTTTCTGAGCTTGCAGAAAAGTCTCCATCACAGTTTTCTCACCTTTATATCACTGCATTTTGTACGTTTTCCAGTTCTAATTACACTCATTACAAAATGGCTCAAAATCTAAATAAATATAGAAAGGTAGAATATCTCTCATTACAAGTCTTCAGACGACCCTGCTAGTGAGGTTAATTGCTTACAATAATACAGTGGTACCTCGGGTTAAGTACTTAATTCGTTCCGGAAGTCCGTTCTTAACCTGAAACTATTCTTAACCTGAAGCACCACTTTAGCTAATGGGGCCTCCTGCTGCCGCTGCACCGCCAGAGCCCGATTTCTGTTCTCATCCTGAAGCAAAGTTCTTACCCTGAAGCACTATTTCTGGGTTAGCAGAGTGTGTAACCTGAAGTGTATGTAACCTGAAGCGTATGTAACCTGAGGTACCACTGTATTTCAAATATCGTATAAATTTACTCCAGTCCTTTTGGAATGCTTGATCATGCTGGTTTCAGATTTTTCCTGTCAGCTTCGCCAGTTCTGCAAAGTCCATCCTCTTCATTTGCCACTCTTCTTTCGTTGGTACTTCTTGTTTCCATTTTTGGGCTAAAAGAATTCTTGCCGCAGTTGTTGCATACATAAACAGTACTTTATCTCCCGTTGGTGTCTCTTCACCAACTATCCCCATTAGAAAGGCTTCTGGTTTTTTAACAAAATTATTTTTAAACATTTTCTTTAACTCATTATATTGTTAGTACGCCTTTCAACCAATGTGCAGCGACTGGGCTCAATAACTGGTTCTGCCCCGACCAGCCTAGGCGACTGGAGTGCTTTCAGAGACCTTTCAATCCTGGAAAACAGGTCCCAGTGCACTGGACTCACAACTGTGCATTGTGAGCACCAAACTCATGCAGAGTATAACTAACACGAAAGCTAGCTATGAAGCATGATTCCTTTTATTTCTAATAGCTACTACAAACTAAAGAACTACAGTGGTACCTCTGGATGCAAATGGAATCCATTCCGGAGCCCCGTTCACATCTTGAAGCGAACGCAACCCGTGTCTGCGCATGCGTGTGGGTTGCGATTCGCCACTTCTGCGCATGCGTGTGCCATCATTTTGAGTGTCTGCGCATGTGTGGGCGGCGAAACCCGGAAGTAACGCGCTCCATTACTTCTGGGTCGCCGCAGAGCGTAACCTGAAAATGCTCAACCTGAAGCACATTTAACCCCAGGTATGATTGTACAGTGGTAAAAGGTAAAGGTAAAGGTACCCCTGCCCGTACGGGCCAGTCTTGCCACTCTAGGGTTGTGTGCTCATCTCACTCTATAGGCCGGGAGCCAGCGCTGTCCGCAGACACTTCCGGGTCTTCCGGTACAGTGGTACCTCGGGTTAAGTACTTAATTTGTTCCGGAGGTTCGTTCTTAACCTGAAACTGTTCTTAACCTGAAGCACCACTTTAGCTAATGGGGCCTCCTGCTGCTGCCGCGCCGCTGGAGCACGATTTCTGTTCTTATCCTGAAGCAAAGTTCTTAACCTGAAGCACTGTTTCTGGCTTAGCGGAGTCTGTAACCTGAAGCGTATGTAACCTGAAGCGTATGTAACCCGAGGTACCACTGTACTGGCTTGCATGAGTGCTACCTCTCCCACTCAGCCCTCTAGTCACTACATAGATAAGACTCTCCACACACAGAGAGTCAGGAAGTCAGTCAGGAGCAGAAAAATAGAAGAGTAGTTTCCGCCCCCTCCTTTCTCAAAACATCCGATAAGGAGATTCTGGCAATGGGAGGGGTGAAAATATCAACATACAGAAGCTTATAGTTTGAATATTTTTGAAGCGAGCTCCCAATCCTTCTATGCAAAATCCACCCTCCTGCTTTCTTTATGTCAGCAGTATTATGGGAGCCCGGCCTTCGGGAGAACCACTTTGTTGTTGTTATAATCCTTGCCAATCTACTAAAATTACCCAGAGATCTGTCATGAGATCCTGATTTACCTTTTGCCCATCCCATCTAGCAGACGTAGCTGTGACTCAAGTTCAGCTCCTGAATATGCCTATTTCATTTTTTTTAAAGGCATAAAGAGAGGAGGTGAGTGTGAGGAATCTCAGTGTGTGTAACATATGTGGGCGTGATGGCTGTAGCTCTGCTCAGAAGCAACTCCACCCTTCAGAAATTATTCCGGGGGTCTCTGGTCACCCTGGACGCCTCCAGACTGTCAGTGTTTTACGAGAGGGATTCAAGTAAAAACAATAATTTTGGCCTTATGTGCTTAAAATGGGTTAAAGTGTCAATCACATCTCCTACCTGGGCAGTTATCTTTCCACAAGGGCCAACATTTGATGCCGAAATCCAGCATCGCCTCAGCTCTGCGAGTGCAGCTTTCTCCCAGTTGAAGTGCAGAGTGTTTGAGGACGGGGCATTTGCAGGGAAACCAAAATGCTTGTTAACAAAGCTATTGTACTACCAACTTTACTGTGTACTTCTGAAACACAGACCACTTATAAACGCCATCTCCAACTCCTCGGAAGATTCCATCAATGGTGTCTCCCAAAAAATTTACACATCACTTGAGAAGACAGGCGAATTAATACCAGTGTACTGGAAGGAGCAAAGATCACCAATGTTGAAGCAATGATTCTTCAACATCAACTTCGCTTGACTGGTCATGTTGTGCAGATGCCTGATTATCGTCTTCCAAAGCAACTACTCTATTCTGAACTTAAAGTTGGAAGGCCTAATGCTGGTGGTCAACAAAAGAGATTTAAAGACTTTCTCAAGGGAAATCTATATAAAAAAAGTAGTATAAACACTGGCAACTGGGAAGCACTGGCTTTTGAGAGCTCCAGTTGGAGGACAGCTTTTACCAAAGATGTCATGGACTGAGCATGAAGATGCTCAGACTCAGGACACAAGGGAGAAATGTGCTAAGAGGAAGGCATGCTTGGCAAACCCTCACCGTGATCAACTCCTACCTGGAAACCTATGTCCCCACTGTGGAAGGACGTGTGGATCCAGAACTGGCCTCCACAGTCACTCACTGTTAAGACCGTGTTCATGGAAGACAATCAGCTACGAGTGATCGCCGAAGACGAAGATTGTTAGGTTTTGTGGTTGTAGTTGGTTCGCGTTTCAAAGCTCCCTGTCCAAGTGGTCTTTGTCTTGTTCCGGAGCTTTCTCCACAAAAACCCACTCTTTAAAGCACAGTCGGAGCAAACGGCAATCTGCAGACAACCCGTTTAATCTGAAAGGTAGGTATGGGTAAGCCCTTTGTCTCCATGTTGCCCATGTTGGACCCACCAGGGCAGAGGAGGAGGACAAAAGGAGAATGAGTTGATGCTTTGTATCATTGCCTCTGGCTCCCCCTACTGTTGGCCTCCCAGTTTTCTCCCTACCAACCCCTATGGCATCAGTCATCACTGGGGAGAAAGGGGGTGTTACCTTCATGAATTGCTTGTGGGGCTTCCTAGAGACATAAGTGCAAACTACAGAACCGGATATCAAGAGAATTCCAGTTCTTTGATAATTGCTTGATGCATAATTAGAGTGGGAGGAGGAAGAGGAGGGGAGGAGCCTGCCAAATGCTTAAATCATTCTTCACTCACTTTCCTGTTCTGTTCACATATGAGTGTTTATTTGAAAAAGTATTTGGAGCGCCTCACTTAGCAAAAGAAATGGCCCCAACAAGTTTTGCCCTCCAAGTTCCCAAGGCAAAAGGTATGAGCATCTTCTGTAAGTATAATCCTGGGTAAGATCACATCGCTGAGATAAATGTCTGATTTTAATCTTATTAATGACATTTCTGATGCCAGATTTCACTATGCTCAACTTTCAGAAACTGTTGCTATTTAGAAAATATGTGGGAGGTTTTCTTATTATTATTACTAGAGGAGCGGAAAGCACAGAATAACAAGCGACAGAGAAAATACTGTTTGATTTTATACATTTCCAACAAAAGAAACACATGTTAGATAAAAATGTCTTTTTATCTAACAGATGACTGATCACCTATTTGGTGGATTTGACTAATTCAGGATTTGTTCACCAGCATACCTAGTTGTTGATGTTACTGGATTTAGAGAAGGGGAGATGCAAGTTGCCATTAAACAAAAATGCTTTAAATTTATTATTATTCTAATTTGTAAAAGTATATAAAGGAGACCTGGTACTGTGCAAAAGCCCAGCCCACAAGCAAACAGTCTAAAAAAAAAAACAAAACCCCAAAAGTATTTCCAGCGCAAGATTTTAAAATAATATTCCGCCAAGTTGAATTTCAGAAAGCAAAAGGTGTGGGAGGACAGGGAGGGGGAGTTTGAACTTGTTGTAGAAAGCTCTGACTCTTAAGTGTTACCTGTGGGATTTTGCTCTTTTGCAAACTCCCACTCATTTCAGTGGAACCAATGCAGAAAAGCCTCGTACCCAACTAATAGTGCATGTCTGCAATGTGAATAGGTGTGTGTTAATCTGAACTTTTGCTATGGTGTACTACTGTAGTCCTTGTATGAGTAAAAGATCCTTGCAGGAGTAAAGCTTAATGTGGCACGAGATCTTATCTCAAATGCGTCCTAATACATTGAATAAAGATTCGCACATGTCAGTAAAAGCTAATCGACACCTGCTGAACAGACAAAACGGTAAGATAACTTTAAGAAACAAAGCAGACAAGGAGAACCAGTTTAGTCTTTGCTCACTAGGCTAATATTCTTTAAACTTTTACTTAAGCAGACTAAGCAAAATGGGAAATAGGCAGGGAATTCCAGAAGGGAACAACACAACAATAGAGCTGTTGGACATAGCTGTCAACCTTCCCTTTTTTTGCGGGGAATTCCCTTATTCCAGCGCCGTTTCCCGCTGCTATCCCAGATTGTTAGATATCCCGTAGACTGTCCCCGGAACAGCTGAGGTTGCTGATCCCTTATTTTCAAATCTGAAAGTTGACAGCTATGCTGTTGGAATTACAGGAACTGCTCATCTCAAAGTTCCTTCTCCATTAGAATGCATTGGCTAAAATTAGTACAGAAACCCTATGTTACTTAGCTCTCTCCAAGCTCCAACAAGGAACTTACTCAGCCTCTCCTTAAGGACACGTACTCCCTTCACCCTCCATCGCTTGCCTTGTCATAAGTTTGGGTTCTGGGGCAAAATTGTCACATTCACTTTCCATAGGCGTTTGAGAATAGTAATAGATTACTTCACTCTCTAGACCAACGTGTAGGATTTGCTGCCTGCTTAAATTGTAATTTTGCTGTCCAAAGCAGCATTTATATATTCTGTCCCTTTCTTTTCACACAATAAACCGGGTGTGCCAACTCTAGGGGGCTGAGGTGTCACCAGTCCCATCAATATTCCTTAGCAGGGGACTCAGCCCCACCCACCCCAAATATTGAAGACAGCATCAAAGGCAGGCTCCTTCTGAGAGTGAGAGAGGGAGAGTTGTGGCCATCGAAGCTGTGCAGCACTGAGCAAGGCCTCCTCTCAACAATGTGCCTCCTCCCGACGACACGCGCATGACATCACAGGTGTGTGTGCAACATCGTGCATGTACCATGCCACTGGGCCACCCAGTCTTTGCCCGAGGTGGCGCCTCTGTATGAAGTCAAGCTTTGCTTATTTCTTTTGTGTAAGAACTTCTTATAGGCGTAAGGTTATGGGTAAAACACATATTCGTAGCAGACACTCCTAACTCTAGCAGAAGATCCCAAACCTATCAGTGGTGTGGGTGTATGAATACACGTGAGTGCTGGACACTTGCCTGGTTCACGTTGTGTCAGGGTATACTAACCATGTTGAAGCTCACAAGGAGCTCAAATCCATAGGTCAGGATGGTGTTTCCTGCTTGGCAGGGGGTTGGACTCGATGGCCCTTGTGGTCTCTTCTAACTCTATGATTCTATGATTCTAGGATTACACCGTGTGTGTGCTAGTGTTCTACCAAACTGTACATTCCACACCAGCTTTTCCCAACCTGGCACCCTCCCAATGTTTTACACTACAACTCCTCTCAACCCAGGCCAGTACAGTGGTACCTTGGGTTACATACGCTTCAGGTTACAGACTCCGCTAACCCAGAAATAGTGCTTCAGGTTAAGAACTTTGCTTCAGGATGAGAACAGAAATTGTGCTTCGGCGGCGCGGTGGCAGCAGGAGGCCCCATTAGCTAAAGTAGTGCTTCAGGTTAAGAACAGATTCAGGTTAAGTACGGAGCTCCGGAGCGAATTAAGTACTTAACCCGAGGTACCACTGTACAGTCAATGGTCAGGGATGATGAGAGTTGTAAGCTAGCCACATTTGGAGAGCACCAGATTGGGGAAAACGGATCTACTGTGGCAAGTAGCATACCAGTAGTGTAGATTTTTTTTTGTTTAATTATTTGTTGGTTTTTAGCTTCGTAGGCCCACCTGACCTTGCCCACTTGGCACTACTTCCCAGTGATGTAGTGTGGGCAGTAGCCCTGGGCGCAAAATTGTTAGGGGCGCAAAATTTCAACACCCGGTGCTGCCTCCATACGGCTGCACACTTCCATTGCTGGGCTCCATTGAAAATGGCTTCTCCATGCAAACCAGGAAGTGACCTCGCCACCAGACAACAGAACATCTCTTATCTCTGCAGCTGCAATCTCTTGGGTGACATGGACGCTGTTAGGCAATTGAATGTGCATGCATACTCCACCTGTTTACCTCCCACTGTGGGTTCAAGCAAGACTCAAGGCAGTGATTCAGCTTAAAGGCTTTATTGAATCATCAAGAACAACAGATAACTGCATATGTGCATTTCTGAAGGCCTGGGCCACCCTCAACATGATCAGCTGTCTAAACCCCGAAGCTGTGAATCGTAACCCGGAGCTTTAGAGCCAATGCCAGTAGCCTAAACTCTGATAATGCTACGTGATTGGATATCAGATATCGAATCAGAACACAGGAGCTCAGAATCCTTAGTCCAGACCTTAATCCAGTTTGCTCAGACAAACACAGACCACTGAATACGTGACACAACCCCCCCCCCCGCAGCTCTGGGATCTGGCAACCCATGGTACACCACTGCTACTTCCCACAGATTTTGCCCATGACCAAGTGACATTCCGACTCATTGACTAAGCGTGTTGAGGGTTGGAATATACAGCTCCTAGCAGCCATTGATGAGATCGCACCTAGGCGCCCTCTGCGACCCCGCAGAAACCGGGCTCCCTGGTTTACCGAGGAGCTTCGGAAAATGAAGCGGGACCTCAGACGGCTAGAGCGAGTATGGCGGGGTGCCCGTGACGGAGCCTCAAGAACATCTTATAGGGTTTTTATGAAAACCTACGAGATGGCAGTGAAGGCCGCTAAGAAGTCCTACTTCTCAGCCTCCATTGCCTCCGCTAGCTCTCGCCCGGCACAATTATTTAGTATAATTAGGTCTTTAACGTCCCTTGAAGGACAGCCAAATTTAAATAACAATTCGACACACAGCTGTGAGGCATTTGCGAGCTTTTTTGCGGAGAAGGTCCTGTTGCTCCGCCATGACCTCCCTGCCAATTTGGATACAATAAAGGAACCGGAGGCCCCTCGACTGTCCTCGGGTCCAGTATTAGACCACTTTGACTGGATATCCCCAGCTGATGTGGACAGACTCCTCCAAGCTGGAAAGCCCACCACCTGTCCTCTTGACCCGTGCCCGTCTTGGCTGATTAGAGCATGTCCAGACGAGGTGCGGGCCCCCCTGGGTGATATCATCAATTTGTCCCTTGGCACCGGGATATTCTCAGGGGAACTGAAGGAGGCAGTGGTGCGTCCGCTCTTAAAGAAAACATCATTAGATCCTTTAGATCTATCCAATTACCGCCCGGTTTCGAATCTTCCATTCCTGGGTAAGGTGATTGAGAGAGCGGTTGCTGAACAGCTTGGTAGGTTTCTGGATGAAACATCGGCTCTCGATCCATTCCAGTCCGGCTTCCGCGCTGGTCATGGGACCGAGACGGCTCTGGTCGCCCTAACAGATGATCTCCGCAGGCAGCTGGATCGAGGCGGGTCGGGGCTGCTGATTCTTCTAGACCTGTCAGCAGCCTTCGACATGGTCGATCACGAACTCCTAGACCGCCGCCTTGCCGACGTGGGGATCCAGGGCACAGTCCTTCAATGGCTGCGCTCGTTTCTCTCTGGTCGGGGACAGAGGGTGGCGCTTGGGGGGGGGAATTGTCATCGCGCCACTCCTTGGAGTGTGGAGTGCCTCAGGGTGCGATTCTCTCCCTGATGCTTTTTAACATCTTTATGCGCCCCCTCGCCCAGCTTGTCCGGAGTTTTGGGCTGGGTTGCCATCAGTATGCTGATGACACCCAGCTCTATCTGTTGATGGACGGCCATCCTGACTCGGCCCCAGATACACTGACCAGATGTCTGGAAGCTGTGGCTGGATGGTTACGTGGGAGCCGGTTGAAGTTAAATCCTTCGAAGACAGAGGTCCTCTGGCTGGGACGGGATGATATGGGACTGAGGGGGCAACTCCCATCTCTTGCGGGGGTGCAGTTAGTGCCAGCATCGTCCGTTAAGAGTTTGGGTGTAATCTTCGATACCTCCCTCTCTATGGAGGCGCAGATTACAGCTATTACAAAGGCGGCATTTTTTCATCTCCGCCAAGCTAAGCAGTTGGCTCCTTATCTCTCTTGCCCTGACCTAGCCACTGTGATCCACACGACGGTCACCTCCAGACTGGATTACTGTAACTCGCTCTACGTGGGGCTGCCCTTGAGACTGACCCAGAAACTCCAGCGGGTGCAAAATGCCGCGGCGAGACTCCTTATGGGGTCTTCGCTGCGAGATCATATTCATCCAGTACTATACAAGCTGCACTGGCTCCCGGTGGAGTACAGGATCAGGTTCAAGGTGCTGGTTTTAACCTTTAAAGCCCTATACGGCCTAGGACCCTCGTACTTACGGGACCGCCTCTCCTGGTATGTCCCACAGAGAAATTTACGGTCTGCAAATAAAAACATCCTAAAGATCCCAGGCCACAGAGAGAAAAAACAAAAAAAATTCCTTCCAGTAGCACCTTAAAGACCAACTAAGTTAGTTCTTGGTATGAGCTTTCGTGTGCATGCACACTTCTTCAGATACACTGTGTATCTGAAGAAGTGTGCATGCACACGAAAGCTCATACCAAGAACTAACTTAGTTGGTCTTTAAGGTGCTACTGGAAGGATTTTTTTTTGTTTTGACTATGGCAGACCAACACGGCTACCTATCTGTAACAGGCCACAGAGAGGTTAGGCTGGCCTCAACTAGAGCCAGGGCTTTCTCGGCCGCGGCTCCAATCTGGTGGAACGCTCTGTCACAAGAGACTAGGGCTCTGCGGGACCTGACATCTTTCCGCAGGGCCTGCAAAACAGAGCTGTTCCACCAGGCCTTTGGTCAGGGCGCAGCCTGACCCCCTCCTCTGGCAACCTGTACAGGATTTTGCTTGATGGTTGCCATTAATTTGATTTTAATTAATTTTATAATGAATGTTTTTAGAATGTTGAACTATTTTGACTGTTGTTAGCCGCCCTGAGCCCAGCTTCGGCTGGGGAGGGCGGGATATAAATAAAATTTATTATTATTATTATTATGAAATCCCTCAAGGCATTTCTTTTGCCACCTGCACCCCGTTTGTATATGCTTAGAGTTAAAAGAGCTTGAGGAAGTTTTTCCTCCCTCTCTTATAACAGCAGAACTTGGGACAATCCAATGAAGCTGAATATTGGAAGTTTCAGGAAAGAGAAATAAAAACACTTCTTTGCATAGAACGTAGTTAAACTGTGGAATTCACCTTTTTTAAAAAATCATTTTTATTAAGTTTCCCATTTTAACAATCCAATCAAACCACATTGAATGTTCCAAATTACAGTGGTACCTCAGGTTACATACGCTTCAGGTTACATACACTTCAGGTTACATACACTTCAGGTTACATACGCTTCAGGTTACATACACTTCAGGTTACAGACTCCGCTAACCCAGAAATAGTGCTTCAGGTTAAGAACTTTGCTTCAGGATGAGAACAGAAATTGTGCTCCGGTGGCGCGGCAGCAGCAGGAGGCCCCATTAGCTAAAGTGGTGCTTCAGGTTAAGAACAGTTTCAGGTTAAGAACGGACCTCCAGAACAAATTAAGTATTTAACCCGAGGTACCACTGTATACAAATACATATCAAATAGTCCAAATATTCTGCCTAAATTAGATTTTTTTTGTTGGGACTTCCCACGCTCCAAGTTTCGGGGGGGCTCTGATCATCTCATATCTCTGCTGCCTTGAATAGTCTTTCCAATAGTTCCTTTAAATTTTCCTGTTGTTAACCTTCCTTCTTTCATGGCCTCTGAGTTGTTTCCACAAGCAAGTTGAAATAAGCAATGAGGGAAATTCCCCTTCTCAGGACAGAGTGGTGGCTTTAAAAGAGGATTAGACAAATGCATGGAGGACAAGGCTCTCAGTGGATATTAGCCATGATAGAAATGTCGGAGGCAGTATGCTTCTGAATACCAGGTCCTGGAAATCACAAGTGCGGAGGGCACTGTTGCATTCAGGTCCTAATTGTTGGTTTCCCACAGGCCTCTGGTTGGTCGCTGTGAGAATAGGATGCCAGACTAGATGGGGCTTTCATCTGATTCAGCAGCACTCCGGCTACGCTGCGGTGAAGGTAGCTAATGAGTTTCACACCAGGGTGGAATGTCCAGACAATTTATTCAGCTATAGCAAGAGGCACAGAATAGGATAACACCCAAAACATTTGCGCAACTCCTTGGATGGGGTCAATACTTATAAGGCCCCAAAACATCATTACATGTGGCGAACGCATGATCACATTAACTGTTGGCTACATACACACATGATCATAGAAATACTGAAATGATTGGCTGATTTGAGGCGCTGTGGGTTAAACCACAGAGCCTAGGACTTGCCGATCAGAAGGTCGGCAGTTCGAATCCCCGCGAAGGGGTGAGTTCTGTTGCTCGGTCCCTGCTCCTGCCAACCTAGCCGTTCAAAAGCACGTCAAAGTGCAAGTAGATAAATAGGTACAGCTCCAGCGGGAAGGTAAACGGTGTTTCCGTGTGCTGCTCTGGTTCGCCAGAAGCGGCTTAGTCATGCTGGCCACATGACCCAGAAGCTGTATGTCGGCTCCCTTGGCCAATAAAGCGAGATGAGCACCGCAACCCCAGAGTCGGCCACGACTGGACCTTTTTTTTTTTACATACACACATGATCATAGAAATACTGAAATGATTGGCTGATTTGCATGTAGTAGTAATTAATAATAATACCACCCCACCCATCTGGCTGGGTTGCCCCAGCCACTCTGGGCAGCTTCCAACACATATAAACACCCTGACAGGGGTGGCATGAGATGGGGGTGAGGATGGCAGTGAGGACGCAATGTTGCAGGACCACTAACAGAACCAATCTGGTGCTTCCACTGTGCAACACCTTATTGCTTAATAGCATCAAGCTCAGTCATGGGTAGCAAAGGGGAAAGTTTTGTAATCACTCTTCAGTTAGAACTTTAGTTCCTTAAAAAGCAGGTTCTAACAGGGTTTGTGGTCAAACTCGGCTTCTGCCCCCCTCCCTCCAGAACAATGTCTTTAGACAATGACAGGAATCTCCCAACCACAAAGTCTGTTGAAAGGGGACCGTTGGAGGATGGAAGGTTGTTAATGGATTGAGGTTGAATCCCGACAAAACAGAAGTACTGTTTCTGGATGGCAGGGGGGAAAGTGTGGAGGACTCCCTGGTCCTGAATGGGGTAACTGTGCCCCTGAAGGACCAGGTGTGCAGCCTGGGGGCCATTTTGGACTCACAGCTGTCCATGGGGGCACAGGTCAATTCTGTGTCCAGGGCGGTTGTCTACCAGCTCCATCTGGTACGCTAGCTGAGACCCTACCTGCCTGTGCACTGTCTCACCAGAATAGTACGTGCCCTGGTTATCTTCCATGTGGATTACTGCAATGCGCTCTACATGGGGCTACGTTGGAAGGTAACTCAGAAACTACAACTAATCCCAAATGTAGCAGCTACACAGGTGACTGGGAGCAGCCACCTAGACCATATAACACCTGTCCTAAAGGATCTACATTGGCTCCCAGTATTGTCGAAGTACAATTCTGTGCTGACCTTTAAATCCCTAAATGGCCTCGGCCCAGTATACCTGAGGGAATGTCTCCACCCGCATCACTCAGCCCAGATACTGAGGTCCAGCGCCGAGGGCCTTCTGGCGGTTCCCTCACTATGAGACGTTACAGGGAACCAGTCAGAGGGCCTTCCAGGTAGTGGCACCTGCCCTGTGGAACACTCTCCCATCAGATGTCAAGGTGATGAAGAACTAAACAACTTTGAGAAGACATCTGAAGGCAGCCCTGTATGGAGAATTTTTAAATGTTCAATGTTGTGTTCTGTTGTTTTATCTGTTGGAAGCCACCCAGATATCATCATCACCACCACCACAGTTTGGCTTTTGTTTTAACAAACATCAGGTGTGAGCTAAATCGGTAGTGCTAAATATGTCATGTCATTTACAAGCAGAATCTTAACTGGGGAGAAGCAACTAGTTGGGGAAAAGCAATCAGGATTCAAGCACTGCCCCCGTCAGAATTTTGAGGACACTCCAATTTTGTTTTGAAACCTTTAATGATGGTGTCATTAAGCACCCCTCCCATGCCATTGCTAAATCTTAGCTGACAGCACCAATTCATTTCTCCTGCTGTAATATATAACTGGTAGGCAGTTTGCAGCTAACACACCCAAGGTTCAACCACTTGACCGTTGAATGTGTTTCTTCTGCTACGTACACTTCACACTTGGCCAGTCTTGGGAGAGACTTGTAAACAGCTAAGAACATCAGAAGAGCTTGCTGGATCAAGCCAATGCCCCATCTAGCCCAGCCAGAGTGGTGTAGTGGTTAAGAGGGTTAGTCTCGTAATCTGGTGAACCAGGTTTGCTTCCCGGCTCTTCCACATGCAGCTGCTGGGTGACCTTGGGCCAGCCACACTTCTCTGAAGTCTCTCAGCCTCACTCACCTCACAGAGTGTTTGTTGTGGGGGAGGAAGGGAAAGGAGATTGTTAGCCGCTTTGAGACTCCTTCGGGTAGTGACAAAGCGGGATATCAAATCCAAACTCTTCTTCCCCCCCCAGCAGCCACCCAGGTGCAAGCATCAGAGCACTCTTCCCTCCTGCCATTTCTACAAACTGCTTTCCAAGAGCACTTGTGCTTCTAACCAAAGGGACATGGATTGAGCGTGGATGGCAGAATGTGGACAAACAGGAACATGCAGACGAATATATTTATTCTATCCATTTGTGTCTTTTGCATTCCAGTTCTTTCGGCATTGCTATTCTTTTCTGCCCTGCGAAGCTGCTACACAGATGATCCTAGTCCACTGGAAAAGTGCTTCCAGGATGCTGAGTATGAGAATTATCTAGAGATAGCCAAGAATGGGCTGGGCAATGCATCGCACCCAAGACATGTGCTGATCGTAGGAGCAGGCATAGCAGGCCTCAGCGCAGCCTACACTCTCACAGAAGCTGGACACCAGGTAAGGGGTCCTTTAGTCTTCACAGATGTTGCAACTGGTTCTCTGCTTCCGAGGTTGCCCCCTAGGGACCTGCGTATTGATTTGTTTGCAGAAAGTCTGCAGAGAGGTTAATCCACTGTGGCTCTTTGCTGAGCATTTTGTGAGGAGGTTAGGTGTTGCATCAAGGGAAGTTTTATTCCACACCTCACGTCTGATCGGGAAGGTGGAGGTTAAGGTTTGGTATTCAAGGGCACCAAATCAATTTTAATCATGCAACCTGACTTCGCAATCTGAGTTTGGTGGTATGTGATGGAATCCCACCCCAAAATACCATGAATCTTTTTGGCCGCAGCAGATCTCACAAGGGCAGCCATTTAGCATGGCACAGACCTCATCTGGTAGTTGGGGAAACTAGGCCGAAATAGGTGGGGAGGCGTAAGGAGCTGTTGTAGTTGTGTGCTGCCAACCACAGCAGAGCTCAGTAGACGGAGAAGCCAGCCAACCAGTCGAGTCTCAGGGGGATACTTGCCTGGAGGCAGAGGCTGTATGCAAGGTTCAGTCCAGTCAGGAGTACCTTAGTTCACATAGTCAGATGATCCGGGGGTCAAGAAAGGAGAAGGTCCAAGGTCACGAGAAGCAAGAAGCAGCAAGGTCTGACCAGGAAGGACAAGTGTTGTTTCCAGCAACTGACTGAGGCTGGAAAGCTTAAGAAAGCTGGAGCCAGCTGGTTCTCCTCAGGAGCAAGAAGGCTGATCAGCAGCAGGAGGAGTCATTTTGCCTTCTGCTCCTTCAGGCTGCTGCTCAGCAGGTGAAGCTGACTCCTGGCCCATGACAGGAGCAACAGGTGAAATCAGAATCGTAGAATCATAGAGTTGGAAGGGACCCTGTGGGTCTTCAAGTCCAGTCCCCCTCAATGCAAGAATCTCAGCAAAAACATCCATGACAGAGGGCCATCCAATCTCTGCTTAAAAACCTCCAAGGAAGGTGAATCCACAACCACTGGAGGGTTGAAACTGAACATCAGTCCCTTGTAAATTAGCCCTGAGAAATGGAGAAACCCATGTGGCCATGCTGATTTATCAGATGGATGCTGGGTAAGTCTCTCAGCTGCCCTCAAGAATTGTGATGTGTGTGGACCATGGAAATTGAGGCAGGCTATTGTAGCGTGGGTGGCGCTGAGGGTTAAACCACAGAGCCTAGGACTTGCCAAGCAGACGGTTGGCGGTTCGAATCCCTGCGACGGGGTGAGCTCCGCTTGGTCAGTCCCTGCTCCTGCCAACCTAGCAGTTCGAAAGCACATCAAGTGCAAGTAGATAAATAGGTACCGCTCCGGCGGGAAGGTAAATGGCATTTCCATGCGCTGCTCTGGTTCGCCAGAAGCGGCTTAGTCATGCCGGCCACATGTCCCGGAAGCTGTACGCCGGCTCCCTCGGCCAATAAAGCGAGATGAGCGTCGCAACCCCAGAGTTGCCACAACTGGACCCAATGGTCAGGGGTCCCTTTACCTAGTGTAGCATGAAGCAGTAGCTGGAGTGATACAGCAGTAGCTGTCCTGTTTGCCTTCAGGTGACAGTTCTTGAAGCCAGCGACCGCGTGGGGGGACGAGTGGAGACGTATCGGAATGAGCAAGAAGGCTGGTATGCAGATCTGGGGCCCATGCGTTTGCCTCAGGTACACAGGTGAGACGGGAGGTTACCACATGCCTTTCACTTCATCTGCTGAGCACGCATAAATCCCGCCTTGCTCATCCGTGACGGCTCTTTCCACGGACATGTCTCCTGGTGCGCTTGGCTGTGTGGGAGACAAAAGAGCTGTTGGCCTGTTGCCACGAGGAAGAAAGTGTATGCGGAGTTGAAGGCAATGTATGACTTCTTGGATGTGGCCCACTAGTTGGATAAAATCTTGGCTGCGAGGCCTACGGCAGTTTGTTTTCTGTGAATGGGACAGAGCAGATGGGAGGAGGAGGAGGAGGAGGCAGGACCTCTTTTGGGAAAACCCATTATTCCTCCCTTCCCCAGGGTGGCAAACATAGCTCACCTCCCTTTTGCCCCACGATGCACCTGTGAAGAAGATAAAGTTGAGAGATAGTGACTATTTGTAAGCGCTGGGCAATTTTGAAGTTGCCCAGAGCAGCTGGGGCAACCCAGTCAGATGGGTGTGGTACTATAATAATAATTACTACTACTGCTACAACAACAACAACTACGTGTTTAGGAAGTGCTGTGCACAGGGCTTACCAAACCTTTTTTGCTATCTCTCCCCACCCCCAGTCTGTTTATATATTCATTATATGCAGTGCTTTAGCCCTAAACATTTTGTGAATCTAAGTTTGGCCTCATTGAGGGGCAGTGTTTCAATACGAGTGGGAAAATGAGTACCCCTAAACACTTTTTTTTAGAAAAAAAGCACTGATTATATATATATATATATATATATATATATATATATATATATATATATGCAGGTTTTGGTGTCCTCGGGTGTCTTCCCATGTAAAAGTTGGGGTGTCTAGGCGACGTTTCGCCTAGACACCCCAACTTTTACACGGGAAGACACCCGAGGACACCAAAACCTGCATTCCTGTACCCGTGAAAATCTACGAAAGCAAATATATATATATATATATATATATATATATATATATATATATATATATATATGCTTTCGTAGATTTTCACGGGTACAGGAATGCAGGTTTTGGTGTCCTCGGGTGTCCAATGGAGGCTATACACCACACCCCCTCAACAGTATTTATAGGAACTCAAACACTGAGATCCTGCTCTGTTCCAGTAACAAGAAGCCGAAAGCACCAGCCTGAAGATGACGAGTGAGACCTCGTCGAAACGTCGCCTAGACACCCCAACTTTTACACGGGAAGACACCCGAGGACACCAAAACCTGCATATATATATATATATATATATATATATATATGGTGGCAGGTGGGTGATTAATATTCTGCAGCCTTTGAAATGTTCTTGTGTGCTCCTGTTTTGACTAATTATATGTGCTTTTATCTTGTGAACTGCCCTGAGATGAAGAGCGTTACAGTCAAAACAAATCGGCTCCCAAACGATTGAAACCTGGAAGTGAGTGTTCTAGTTTTTGAACAATTTTCGGAAGCCTAACGTCTGGCTTGGCTTCCGATTGGCTGCAGGAGCTTCCTGCATCCAATCAGAAGCCGCACTTTGGTTTCTGAACATTTTGGAAGTCAAATGGACTTCCAGAATGGATTCCATTCGACTTCCAAGGTACCTAGTAAATAATAACATAATAATCATCTCTGCGTCTGACCGTGGAAGCACAGCATATCCATCATGGCCAGTAGCAATTGCTAGCCTTGTCCTCCATGGGTTGATCTAACCCTCTTTTACAGGCCTCCAAGTTGGTGGGCAACGCTGCCTCTTGGAAGAGCGAATTCCACTCTTTTGACTCTGCACTGTCCCCTTCTCATGCCCCAGGATCGCCCGCGAATATGTCAGAAAGTTTGGCCTGAGTCTGACGGAATTCTTTCCAGAGGATGAGAATGCCTGGTATTTGATTGACAACATCAGGAAGCGAGTCGGGGAGGTCAAGAGGAACCCCAGCCTCTTGAATTACACTGTGGATCCCTCGGAAGAAGGCAAAACCGCTGGTCAGCTGTATGAGGAGTCCCTCCATCGGGTTGGGATACTTTTGGTGCTTCTTTTAATTGGGAAAACCTTCTGTGTCCAGTTCCAAATATTAAGACCGTAGAGGTGGAAAGAACCAAAAGCCCGTCTAGCCAAAACACCCTTCTAAAATATATTGTAGAGTTGGGAAAGGTAAAACGACCAAGCGACTGCAGCAACTCCTCTATGAGGGAAGGTTACTATATTGGGGGATACATATTTTTACAAAGTAGAAGCATGAGGATATTTAAGATTATGTGATGCTAAATATTATGCATGGTATACAGAAAGTGGGTGGGTTTTTTTCTCCCTTTTTCATAACACTAGAAGTTGGGGACATCCAGTTAAGCTGAAGCTTAGAGGATTTGGGACGGACAAAAGAAAGCACCTCCTCAGGCAGCACATCACATTGTAGTAATCATCATCATCATCATCATCTATTACTTATACCCTGCCCATCTGGTTGGGCCTCCCCAGCCACTCTGGGCGGCTCCCAACAGAATATTAAAAACATGATAAAACATCAGCTATTAAAAACTTCCCTGAACGGGGCTGCCTTCAGATGTCTTCTAAAAGTCAGATAGTTGTTGATTTCCTTGACATCTGGTGGGAGGGCATTCCAAACGGTGGGTGCCACTACTGAGAAGGCCCTCTGCCTGGTTCCCTGTAACTTGGCTTCTTGAAGTGAGGGAACCGCCAGAAGGCCCTCGGAGCTGGACCTCAGTGTCTGGGCTGAACGATGGGGGTGGAGATGCTCCTTCAGGTATACTGGGCCGAGGCCATTTGGGGGCTTTAAAGATCAGCACCAACAATTAGAATTGTGCTCGGAAACGTACTGGGAGCCAATGTAGGTAAACTATGAAATGCATTCTGACTTTTTCTTTATGGTCATCCCAGGTTGAAGAAGAGGTGAAGAGGACAAACTGTAGCTACGTGCTGGGTAAATATGACACCTTCTCAACCAAGGTAAAAAAGAATGATCCCCCCTTTCTTTTCTTTTCTTTTCCTTTCTTTTCTCTTCTTTTCTTTCTTTGGATGTTACCATGGCCTTTGGCTAGCGCAATAAAACCCAATAAGTTAACAAAACTAGCTAAAGCAATGCCCCAAACTTGCAAAGTGCAAAGTTTCAGTAAAAACTTTACTGGCGCACTTCTGTTATATTATTAGAATATTACACAAGCCTATAGTAGTTACCCAGCTTCCTAGGTATCCCACCTAGATATCCTGGGGAGCGGGGGCACATGAAGAAGGGCCTCAGGTGATCATTGCAGGGTCCAGGTTGGTTCATATGGGGAGAGGCAGCCCTTGACCCTTTGCAGTCCTGAGCCGTTTAAGGTTTTATAGGTCAGAGCCAGCACTTTGAACTGGACCCAGAAACTCATGGGCAGCCAGTGCAGTCAGGCCAGAATAAAGTACACTATGCTCAAACTGTCTCGCCCTGTTGAGCAACCTGGTTGCCCAATTCTGCACCAGCAAAATTTTCCCAACAGTCTTCAGAGGCAGCCCCATGCACAACGTGTTGCAGTAATCTAACCTCGAGGTTACCAGAGTATAGACAGCAGAAGTTAGTCTATCCCTGTCCTGATTAGGGGAGCAGCGGGGCCACCAGCCAGAAATGATGGAAGGCACTGCATGCTGCTGAGGCCACCTGAGTCTCAAGCAGGGCCGGATTTACGTTTGATGAGGCCCTAAGCTACTGAAGTCAATGGGGCCCTTTATAGGTCCAGCTGTCCTTTGTCAGCAACAAACTGTCGCTGTTTTTTGTGTTGAATATATGCTATGGACCTAACAGGTATCTAAAGCCATTTGCAAATAACAAAATATGTATTTTATCAAAGTAACTGTTGAGCTGAAATAGAATTGAGAAGTATATTAATAGTGAAATAATTATTAAGCGATTTTTTTATTCATAACAAACTTAATAATGCAAGCACATTGGCATTTGGCAATAACAAAAGTTTTATTTTATTTGCTTTTTATCTTGTATTTTGGAAATGTACATCCAGGGTTTTTTTCCCTTTAATTTTTTGGGGGGTCCGCAAGAGAGTGGGGCCATAAGCTATAGCTTGTTTAGCTTATACGTAAATCCGGCACTGGCCTCCAGCGACAGCAAAGGATCCAGAAGAACTCCCAAGCTACATACCCGCTCCTTCCAAAGAAGTATAATCCCATCAAGAGCAGACCACCTGCCTCCCATCCATCCAGTCCAGGGAATCACCCACTGCTAGTGCCTTAGTCCTATCTGGACTGAGCTTCAGTGTATTGGCTCTCATCCAGTTCCATGACAGAGGCAAGACAACAGTCCACCATATCCACTGCCTCACCTACAGATGTAAAGGAGAAGCAGAAGGGTAGATGAGCCCAAACAGAAGTGTGGATGAGCCCTAAGGCAGGCATAGGCAAACTCGCCCCTCCAGATGTTTTGAGACTACAGTTCCCATCATCCCTGACCACTGGTCCTGTAAGCTAGGGATGATGGGAGTTGTAGTCCCAAAACATCTGGAGGGGTGAGTTTGCCTATGCCTGACCTAAGACTATACAGATATGTTTACTCACCTGGGACTGAGAGCAAGCCTCACCAAATTCAGTGAGATAGACATATGGAGGACTGCACTGTAACTTTTTGCAGAATCCAATTCCTTGCTTTCCAAAATAAGCAAATCCTGAAGCCTGAGAACCTCAGGATGTCTTGTGTACTAGATTCCAAATTCAGTTGTTGCTTGGTGGTGTGTTTGCTTAAGCATCTTTGTTGAGTGCTATCCTTAAAGGTGGTTATTCCCCCCCCCTTCCCATAACAGCAATATTTAATCAAAGTAGCAAAGCTGAGTCGTGGAGCTGTCGAAATGATTGGGGACTTGCTCAATGAAGATGCTGGCTATTACCAGTCGTTCATTGAAAGTATGAGAGGTGAAATGATCTTCTCTTCTAGAAAGAGGTAAGCGGAAATATGCATTGCAAGGAAATAGGGAGGATTTATTCTTGCTGAAGTAAATGATCTGCTCTTCTTCAGATGAGACTGCATTTTGGTTCATGAAATATACTCAGAGTTGCAAGGTGATTTCATGCTCTTTATTCAGCTCATAGTGGTGAGGAGGAATGAATGAATGTCCCCTCAAAGTATCTGCTTTATATACATTATTTACACAATGGGCTGCACATGATTGGCTAATTCCAGAATTCTACTGTAAGCCAATCAGGTTGTGGATTCACTTCTATCTGGAGCATGATTGGGTGGTTCCTGCCAAACAATCATACTGCTGCATTGTTCTAGGACCAATCAGACTGCTGCATTCTGAATCCTATTGTTCTAGGACCAATCAGACTGCTGCAGTTTGGATCCTATTCAATTCAGTACATAACAGTTCATTTCCAAAACTAGGACTTTAGGAACGTCTCGGGACCTCAATACCTTAGGAATCCCTCTCCCCATACAAACTGATCCCGGACCCTGAGCTTGTAATCCGAGACCTTTCTCTGTGTCCCCCGTCCCCCCAAGAGGTTCGGAGGATGGCAACACAAGAACAGGCTCCCCGTCTGTGGAATGCTCTCCTGGTGCCATTATCATGGGTGTAGCTAAGGGGGGCAGGGGGGCAGCACCCCCCAATAAATAAAAATCTATAAAAATGTATAGCAAGCCGAGGTTCTGCCTCCCCAACAAAAGGCCTGCCCCACTCCCAACAAAAATCCTGGCTATGCCTGTGGCCATTATTACATATCTTTAGGCACCAAGCAAAAACATTCCTCTTTATTCAGGCCTTTAGCCATTAAATAATCAATGATTTGTTAAAGGGGTGGATGGGTGGACTGTTATTATGATTATTTTATTATGCAGTCCAGTATTATGCTCTGCATTTTATTATTTTGTTCTTAATGTTCTAAATGTTGTTCTTAATGTTGTACACCGCCCCGGGATCTTTGAATAATGGTTAGTATATACAGTGGTACCTCGGGTTAAGTACTTAATTCGTTCCTAACCTGAAACTGTTCTTAACCTGAAGCACCACTTTAGCTAATGGGGCCTCCTGCTGCCGTTGTGCTGCCAGAGCACGATTTCTGTTCTCATCCTGAAGCAAAGTTCTTAACCCGAGGTACTATTTCTGGGTTAACGGAGTCTGTAACCTGAAGCGTATGTATCCCAAGGTACCACTGTAAATCAAATTGATGATAGATAAATAAACAAATAACATATGCTCCCTCTCCCTACAACAAAGTCAACATAAAGATGTAAGAGTCCAGCTGGCTCTTGCGAAAGTTCCATCTAGACCAGATGCCTATGGGAAGCCTGCAAGCCAGACCTAAGCTCAATAGCCACTCTCCCCACTTGTGATACCCAGCATGCGTAGAATCATAGATTGCAGAGTTGGCAGGGACCCTGAGGAACATCTAGTCTAACCTCCTGCAATGCAGGAACATGCGGCTGTCCCATACGGGGATCAAACCTGTAACCTTGGCGTTTTTCAGCACCACATTCTAACCAACTGAGCTATCCCCTTGGATAATATATCCACAATAACTGAAAGTCGTTGATTATCTTCCATGAACATGTCTAATCCTCTTTCAAAGTCATCTGACTTGGTGGCCATCTCCACACCTTGTCGGCATGAATTCCAGAGTGTTAACTATGTTCTGGGTTCAGAAATGCTTCCTTTTGTGTGTGCTGAACTGAGCAGCAACTGAGCAACACACAACAGCAGGCTCTTCCATCTGGTATCCATTCATCTCCATTTGTTTGTGTGGTTTTTTTTGCAGGTTTGATCAAATCACAGGAGGCTTTGACCAGCTGCCAATAGCCATTTACAGAAGCATTCCAGAAAGGGTGCATTTCGGTACCCGGGTGATCAGGATGGAGCAGGCAGGCGAGAGCGTCACCGTGGTTTATCAAACCGCCAACAAAGCACTGTTCAGCGTGACGGCCGATTACGCCGTGGTCACCTCCACCGCCAAGGCCACGAGGCGCATCCATTTTGAGCCACCCCTGTCGCGTAACAAAAGCCACGCCTTGCGGTCCATCCACTACAGGAGCGTCACTAAAGTCTTCCTCGCTTGCGCCGAGAAGTTCTGGGAAGCTGATGGGATCCGCGGCGGGAAGTCCACAACTGATCGCCCGGCCCGATTCGTCTACTACTTCACTCAAAACTTTTCCAGCAGCATTGGGGTTGTCTTGGCTTGCTACGTCCACAGTGACGACTCCCGTTTCTTTCAGGCCCTCAGCCATGATGACATCATTAGCATTATCCTGGATGACCTGTCTGCCATCCACCAGCTGCCCAAGGGGTACATCCAGTCTGTGTGCCAGTCATCCATAATAAAGAGATGGAGCTTGGATAAATATTCCATGGCTGGCTTTGCCACCTTCACCCCCTACCAGTTTGTTGATTACAGCGAACCTCTCGAGGAGCCAGAAGGCAGGATCCATTTTGCTGGGGAACACACTACCAAACTCCACGGCTGGCTGGACTCCGCAATCATGTCAGGGTTGAGGGCAGCAAGAGAAATCAACCTCGCACCTGGGAAGCGGTTGCCCAGGATCAAGCCGAATAACAAAGAGGAACTTTAAAGAAGCACTCTGCAAAAGGAGAAAATATCATTTGAAAGAATACAGTGGTACCTCGGGTTACATACGCTTCAGATTACATGCGCTTCAGATTACACACTCCCCTAACCCAGAAATAGTGCTTCAGGTTAAGAACTTTGCTTCAGAACAAGAACAGAAATCGGGCTCAGGCGGTGCGGCAGCAGCAAGAGGCCCCATTAGCTAAAGTGGTGCTTCAGGTTAAGAACAGTTTCAGGTTAAGAACGGACCTCCGGAACGAATTAAGTACTTAACCCAAGATACCACTGTATCTTGACATACAGGAGTTTTGAATCGGGACAAGTCAAAATATTGCTGTGAGTTTGGGGAGAAGGAAGTAGGCTGTATGTGAGATCCTTCTAACCGCTGGATCCAGGAAGTGTTAAAATATAAGCCAGGGTAATGGGTCATTAGGAGAACAAGGGGGGCTCTGAGCAAGACAGAAAATGTGTAGAAGAACAACAACAACCAAAGCCAGAGTTTTTCAAGTGATGTGACCTAGAAGTACGCTGGAGAGAGTCGGAGCAAGGCTTGAAAGAAAGGTTTGATTTCTGTTTGAACCCAAGGCTACAGCTATGAAAGAAACAAGACCCTCTTAGGGTGTCAATGTTGTGAGCCCCCTCCGTAGTATAGATCTGCAAATAAACCATAGATTATGAAGACACCACCGTCTCTGCTGTGCCTCATTCCAAAAGGAAACACAAACCCTGGGTAAGCGCCTCAAACTCCTGGAATCTCTGGGTTCTTGGGGTGGTGTGCAACAAAATCTAACAGCATTTCTAGATGGCAGACAAAAATGCAAAATAAAATTAAAAATCATGACCCAGTGCCAGTAGTACCATGTTGTTGTTTTTCCATTCTGTACCCTATATCTTTTCCTTCCTTTCCCGATTATACTGTGAAGGGGAAACCTGATGGACAGCAAGGCTGGAATTTATAATACAGTACAGGGATGCAGAGTGGGGAAATTTACATTTCTCCACATAGAAGGAACTGAAATGGGAGGAATATGGAATTTTGAAAAGATTTGTTCATTTATTTTGCCAGCACCATCTTCACTCATTTCTTCTTGTGTAGTTACAGTACAATGGGAAGTAATTAATCTTTCAATAAATAAAAAAATAAAAAGCCTTTTTTGCAGACCATAAGCAGTTAATGTTATTTCTGGGATATTCCCCCTCCCCATTTCGTTTTTATGTTATTTCCTTACTTTTGAAGGAATATATTTTTTAAAAAACAAAATCTGGAAAAAAAGTGAGACAGATTTCCAGCACTGAACTAATATCAAAATTATGTCAAATCACACAGGAAGTTTCTGCATATATTCCCCCCCCCCACACATTTGGATTCACATTTGAAATATGGATTATTTCATTAAACGACTTACAATGGAGCATTCCAACGCAAAGCTTTTGAAAGCAAAAGTAACCTGTTTCCAAGCATATTGCACATCTTGCGAAAGGTTTATCCAGTTGAATTTGAAGGCAAATCTTTTCAAAAGAAGTGTTCCCTGACCGGGAATCGAACCCGGGCCGCGGCGGTGAGAGCGCCGAATCCTAACCACTAGACCACCAGGGAAGCTGTGGTAGGTTTGTGAGAAAGCTAGCCATTATCAGTACTATTTCCTTCTGTAGTTCGTAATACAAGGAAGCCTTCAGTTCTGTGCATAGCGTGCCTCCTTCTCAAATAAATTCATCTGCATGTCAAAAACCGCAAGCATCGCGCGCGCGCACAGCTCTGCAGATGGTTCTCCATTGAAGTTTCCCTTCTACCTAGAGAAATTGTCTTCTGCAGAAACCCTGAGCAGTTTTCGTGCAAGTTCGGCAAGCATCTAATTTTACGCCTGCACTGCGGGATATTTCCTTTGTGGACGGATGCGAAGAACCCGGAACTTTATTTCTTTTACATAGGGTCGGGAGGGGAGAGAAAGTTTTTTTTCCACCATCCACTGGGAAATGGTGCTCACCAGCTAATTTTCCTAATTTTGATTCCCCGACAGAGCTTAGGCTGCAATCCTTGCACACCTAGGCGGGAGCCAAGTCCTATTGCACCCCGAGGGGCTTAGCAGATCTTCTAAGCAGACACGTGCCCACGATAATACTGCTAAAAATCAGCGCGATCCCACGATCAGAGGATCTCCAGAGTCTTCAGGTCTTGCCCAGCGCTGCCTGCAGATGCATCTTGCAAGTGGTCACTTGCTTCTCCCCAGCAGCCCCACGAGGACGAAATGCGCAGGCGCCCTAGGATTTGCCCCAGCAAAGGAGCGAACCCAGGTAGCTCCCCTGGAATGTAAAGGAAGCTTCCGATTGGTCCCGCGTTCAGCCAATCGCGGAAGAAGCCTCATGGGGAGCATCCCGCGCGCAGGGTGGCGTTGGAAAATCTTGGTGTGTAAGGAGACTGCAGCCCTACTCAGAGGAGTCTGTAACCAGAAGCGTTTGTAACCTGAGGCGTTTGTAACTCGAGGTCCCACTGTAGTTGTCATTTCTGTGACTGAGGCAGTGGGAGATTTTACTTTCTTGGGCTCCATGATCACTGCAGATGGTGACACGAAATTAAAAGACGCCTGCTTCTTGGGAGAAAAGCAACGACAAACCTAGACAGCATCTTAAAAAGCAGAGACATCACCTTGCCAACAAAGGTCCGTATAGTTAAAGCTATGGTTTTCCCAGGAGTGATGTATGGAAGTGAGAGCTGGACCATAAAGAAGGCTGATCGCCGAAGAATTGATGCTTTTGAATTATGGTGCTGGAGGAGACTCTTGAGAGTCCCCTGGACTGAAAGAAGATCAAACCTATCCATTCTGAAGAAAACCAGCCCTGAGTGCTCACTGGAAGGACAGATCCTGAAGCTGAGACTCCAATATTTTGGCCACCTCATGAGAAGAGAAGACTCCCTGGAAAAGACCCTGATGTTGGGAAAGATGGAGGGCACAAGCAGAAGGGGACGACAGAGGACGTGATGGTTGGATAGTGTTCTCGAAGCTACCAGCTCTACCTCTCTTTTAAATCAGAACCAGTGAGGGCGGTGAAGGTCCTGTGTGAGTGTCTGGAGGCGGTTGGAGGATGGATGGCGGCTAACAGATTGAGGTTGAATCCTGACAAGACAGAAGTACTGTTTTTGGGGGACAGGAGGCGGGCAGGTGTGGAGGATTCCCTGGTCCTGAATGGGGTAACTGTGCCCCTGAAGGACCAGGTGCGCAGCCTGGGAGTCATTTTGGACTCACAGCTGTCCATGGAGGCACAGGTCAAATCTGTATCCAGGGCAGCTGTTTACCAGCTCCACCTGGTACGCAGGCTGAGACCCTACCTGCCCGCGGACTGTCTCGCCAGAGTGGTGCATGCTCTGGTTATCTCCTGCTTGGACTACTGCAATGCACTCTACGTGGGGCTACCTTTGAAGGTGACTCGGAAACTACAACTAATCCAGAATGCGGCAGCTAGACTGGTGCCTGGGGGCGGCTGCCGAGACCATATAACACCGGTCTTGAAAGACCTACATTGGCTCCCAGTACGTTTCCGAGCACAATTCAAAGTGTTGGTGCTGACCTTTAAAGCCCTAAACGGCCTCGGTCCAGTATACCTGAAGGAGCGTCTCCACCCCCATCATTCTGCCCGGATGCTGAGGTCCAGCGCCGAGGGCCTTCTGGCGGTTCCCTCATTGCGAGAAGCAAAGCTACAGGGAACCAGGCAGAGGCCCTTCTTGGTAGTGGCGCCCGCCCTGTGGAACGCCCTTCCAGCAGATGTCAAAGCGATAAACAACTACCTGACATTCAGAAGACATCTTAAGGCAGCCCTGTTCAGGGAAGTTTTTAACGTGTGATATTTTACTGTATCTTTGGTTTCTATGGAAGCCGCCCAGAGTGGCTGGGGAGGCCCAGCCAGATGGGCGGGGTATAAATAATAAATTATTATTATTATTATTTGACCAAACTGTGGGAGGCAGTGGAAGACAGGAGTGCCTGGCGTGCTCTGGTCCATGGGGTCACGAAGAGTCGGACACGACTAAACGTCTAAACAACAACAAAAACAAATGTAAAGTACCCCAGGCTCCCACGGGAGGTAGGCATAGCTGTCAACTTTTCCCTTTTCTTGCGAGGAATCCTATTTAGAATAAGGCAATTTCCCTTAAAAAAAGGGAAAAGTTGACAGCTATGGAGGGAGGGCGGTCTAGAAATAAGCATTTTATTTTATTATTTCATAAAAGTTATGCACCCCTTGATAGTTTAAAAAACAGCAACCCAAAAACACCTCAAAGTCTTTTACAAAAAAGGATAAAAATAATAATATTATCCTTAGGAAAACATGTAAGACATTTGAAAACTATAGGCTCAAAACAGATTAAGACTCGCTATTTTATTTCATACATATATGAAAAATAAATAAAAATCCAAACCCTGCCCCCTATTTCCACAAAAAATAGAATTTGCCAACCCAACCCTGGAGATTGTAAAATACATTTCAATAACTGTCTCCCAAAATATTGTTCTAGAATTATATTTTATTAGACAACAGCTAGGTTTTATATAGCACTTTCTATGGCTCAGAACAACTAATATAGATGATCTCAATAACAAATACAGCTGCCTAAGAAGGTTAGTATGATCTCTCCTGTATTGAAAATGGGGTCCATGATGGAGAAAGTATTTTCTGGATTTTGATACATTAGCTATCTGTATGTTATCATTGCTCTTGAAAGAACATGCTAACCCAGTGCATTTCAGGAAACCAGGAATATACCCCAGGAAATTGTTTCATTCCTGTTGTCTCTTCAGACCTAAACATCAGCTGATGTGTCCATTCAGTGCTTTTTCGGGGGGGGGGGGTGTATATGTCAGCATCGCCCTTGAGCCTGTGCCACCGACTGGACTCATCCACTTCAGCCCCGACTGGGCTAGGCGAGCTGGGGTAGCACTTCCAGAGACCACCTTCTGCACAGGAACAGGTCAAAGTGCTGTGGACTCACAGCTTAGAGTTGTGAGCACCGGATTCACTCCAACAAGAAGACAGTCGTTGTACAGCAGAGTATAGCAGATCATAAACAACTCGGAGATCAGCTCTGTAGAATATCTTCTTTAATTCTATCTACAACTACAATACACAACTATGTACAGAGCTAAATGAGGTCTAAACGAAAATGCTGAACTGCACTGAGTGTCTGCAGCTGCTATTAGCAGCAACCTTATCTATACACACAATCTCTCTCTAACACTCAGTCTCTCTCTCTCTCTCTCTCTCTCTCTGATGTGAGGCTGGAGCGGCATAAGTAGAGAGCAGAAACCGCCCCTCCTCTCTGGAGAATCAGCAGAGAACATCAGCTGATTCTTGGATATGGGAGGGGTGAAATCTCTTCAAGGACAACCAAAGTAGGTATCTCAAGGAGAACATCTGCCATGACCTGAAGCAGCTCGGGCAGGGAATCCTTGGTGCAGTGGGGAGGTCAGTACACCAAAAGGAATCCTGTACTGTCCCTATTGCCCAACTTCCAGAACATGCACTCAGAGAACTGGGTCTTCCCAGTAGGACACCTGATGCAAGCTAGTGACTTTCTAAAAATCACTGCAACCCCCCCCCCCCACATGACCTGGGTTGCTGTGTGTAAGAGAAACCTGGTGGGCAAGCAGCAGCTAGGACAGGACCATCTGCTTCATCCACCCAAGTCTCTGTTACACATGCCAGCTCAACTCCTCCATCCACGATCAAGTCATGGATGGCAGTGGTCTTATGCAGTGTTTCCCAACCTTTTTTGGGCAAAGGCACACTTGTTTCATGAAAAAAATCTCGAGGCACACCACCATTACAGCCCCGTGACGTCAGCGTGCAGCGTCACGCCGGGAGGGACATGAATTGCTAGCAAATTACATAATCACCTCCTTGAGGGCTGGCTCCCCCCGCGGCTCCCCTTCGCCCTCCCGGCTCTCTCTGCCGCCCACTGGGCACCCCCCTCACCTGCCAAGTCCGGAGCGCCGGTGGAAGTTGCATGCATGCATGCAGGGCGCCACGTTGCCATTGCATTGCACTGCACTCCATGCAACGCCTGCACGCATGCATTGCCTTGCACGCCCGCCAAGGGGTCTCCCCGCGGTCCGATGCGTCCCCTCCGGCGCGGATGCAGAATTGCAAAAATAAAAAACCCCCGACGCAGCCCTACCTGGGGGGCAGCCTCCGCCTCCACCGCTCCGCCTCCGCGGGGATCCCCGATCTCCATCCTGCCGCCCGATCTCCAGATGGCGCAGGCAGGCTGTGCGGGGTCTGCGCGGAAGAGCCCCTGCCCGCCCGGCTGCCGCCGCTGCGCTCATTCCATGGCCAGGAGAAGAGCGCTTCAAATAAAACGCCCGGCCCGCCAGGCCACGCTGGGAAACGTAGTTTGCGCACCCCGCGCGGGCGCGGAGCCCAAGGGCGAGGGGACTACGGATCCCGGCAGCCCCCGCGCCGGGGACAGAGGAGGAGAGGCCGGGTGCAGGGATGGAGGGACGGGTGGGCGAGCGAGTGAGTGAGTGGCAGCCGCCAAGCCTTGGCCGAGAGCCAGGAAGGGCCTCCCTGGAGGAGGAGGAGGAGGAGGAGGAGGGAGGCGCAGAGCGGGAGGGAGGGAGGGAACCCCAGGGGTCATCTAATGACGGCGCCCCAATCGAAAATTTGACTTAAAAAAAAAATCTTTCAATTTTTAAATTTTTCCCGCGGCACACCAGGCAACATCTCGCGGCACACTAGTGTGCCGCGGAACAGTGGTTGGGAAACACTGGTCTTATGAATCATTGACCTAGCATTGCAACACCTTCACAGCAACACCTTCAGGTCATGTGGGTTTCCCTTGTTGAGTGCAAATATAACATTGAATCACAATGGTACAAAATAACTCAGCAAGCTGACATTTATCAAGAGCTAAACAAAGGTTAGTGTACTAAATATTATTTCCAATTCTAGGTAGTTTGCTGTTGGAGAAATACCATATATGATTATAAAAATCTAAAGCAAGAATTATTTTAAAATATGATTTCATTTCTAGATCAGACAGACAAGATTTCTTCTACTATATATTTTTTCTTTATCATATACACACAAAGCTTCTATTTTTAAACAGGAAATATTTTTGTAACTAAGGTCTATTATACAAATCCATACAGATGTTCATTTTGTTACAGTTCTGTTAAGTTGTATACAAATTATAAAGATGAGTCAATTATTTACTAAATTGGCGAGTTTTGCCATTACCGCATATTCTGATAGTTTCTATTTCCATGCATCTATTTCAGGACATTTGTCAGATTTCCATATGTTGGCCAACACCACTCTGACTGCTGTGGTCATATAACTAACTAGTTCCACTGATGATTTCACAATACAGTAGCTGAAGGAGTCATTCCCAACAGCATAGTTTTGGGGTCCAATGCAAATTTAGGGTGGGGTTTTTTACATTTTTTCATTTTGAAATGAACTTTCCTCCCAAACTTTTTGGTCTTTTCACAGGTCCACCATAAATGGAAGAAGATTCCTTAAGGTCTATCACATTTCCAGCAATGTCCATTCATTGCATTATTCATCTTCTGTATATTTTTCAAAGTTATATACCATTGAAAGAACATTTTTGTACAGTCATACTTCATGTTACGGCCGCTTCAGGTTACGTGTTTTTGGGTTGCGGACCGCGGGAAACCTGGAAGTACCGGTACGGGTGACTTCTGGGTTTCGCTGCTCGCCCATGCGTAGAAGTGCCAAATTACGCTGGCGCCTGTGCAGACGTGGCGCTTAAGGATGCGAACGCTGCGGGTTGCAGACATGCCTCAGTCACGGGTTATGTCTGCAACCCGAGGTTACACTGTACCAATTTTCTTTTAGGGCTTAACTTGCAGTAAATTTTATTCCTTTATTCATAATTGTTCTCATTGTTCCACTGTGAACTGCTCTTAAAATTTTTGCATCCATTTTGTCATACAAGGTTTTGCTTCTTCGGGCTCAGTGTCATATTTGAGTAATAGTTTATAAATTTTACCCAGAAGGTAGAACTCTGTTATGATGGACTCAAATTCTGTCTTTTCACCTATTTAAATGTTTGCCAGTGTTTCTTGAATCTGGATATTAGTTGACAGTATGTAAGCAGTTTCATATTTTTTCTCCTCTTTAATACTTTGACATGTATTTGATCTTTTCTTGAAGATGAACCATATCTTGGTACAATATATAGTCATATATTCTGCTATCGGCTCTAATAATAATGTTCCAGTGGTGACATTAGCAGTGCAGTTAAGGGCATTTTTGTGATTTTTGTAGTGTAACTCATGATTTTTGTGGTGCAGGCTGTGCCCCTGGCTATGACGTGTGATTTGACAGCGATTTAGGGGTGGCCCAGTGCAAAAACCATGAGGATCCATGAGGATCCGAGCTTCGAAACCACATTTTTGGGCCATGGAGTGGCCAGGAAGCCGTGGATCCTAGTCTTTTGTGTTGCAGGCTGTGCCCCTGGCTATGATGTATGATTTGATGGTGATTTAGGGGTGGCCCAATGCAAAAAGCATGAGGATCCGAGCTTCGAAACCACGTTTTTGGGCCACGGTATGGCCAGGAAGCCATGGATCCTAATTTTTTGTGTTGCAGGCTGTGCCCCTGGACACGATGTGTGATTTGACGGTGACTTTGGGCTGATCTAGTGCAAAAAGCATGAGGATCCATGAGGACCCGTGCTTCAAAACCACGTTTTTGGGCCACGGTATGACCAGGAAGCCGTGGATCCGAGCTTTTTGTGGTGCAGGCTGTGCCACTGGACATGATGTGTGATTTGACAGTGAGTTTGGGTTGGCCCAATGCAAAAATCGTGAGGATCCATGAGGATCCGTGCTTCAAAACCACTTTTTTTGGCCACGGTATGGCCAGGCAGGCTTGGATCCGTGATTTTTGTGGTGGATGCTGTGCCCCTGGACACGATGTGTAATTTGACCATGAGTTTGGGCTGATCTAGTGCAAAAATCATGAGGATCCATGAGGATCCGTTCTTCAAAACCACGTTTTTGGGCCACGGTGTAGCCAGGAGGCCGTGGATCCGTGATTTTTGTGGTGCATGCTGTGCCCATGGCCATGATGTTTGATCTGATTGTGACTTTGGGCTGATCTAGTGCAAAAATCATGAGGATCCATGAGGATCCGTGCTTAGGAACCACGTTTTTGGGCCACGGTATGGCCAGGCAGGAGTGTATCCGTGATTTTTGTGGTGGGTGCTGTGCCCCTGGACATGATGTGTAATTAGACAGTGAGTTTCGGCTGATCTAGTGCAAAAATCATGAGGATCCATGAGGATGCATGTTTTTTAACCATGTTTTTGCGCCATTGCGGCACCACGAAACAGTGGATGCGTGATTTTTTTGGTTCTGCCTACAGACTAAGATGTGGTCTATAGTATCATGGTGTTTTTATTTTGCTTCAATATAAAAATCATATGAATTCATGAGGATCCATGCCTTGGATCCATGTTTTAGTGGTGCTGCATTGCGTCAAAGTGTTGGATCCACGTTTTTTATAGTCCAGTTTGTAGGTGTGCCTTCCAGGTGTGATTTGACACTGCATTTATTGGAGTTATTTATAAAAAAGTGGAGGATCCATGAGGATCCATGTAGATCCACCTTTTACCCAGACCCCTGGAAATCTGTCTCCCTTTTCCCCCCAGATTTTTTTTAAGACATCAAAATATCTTCCTTCAGAAATAAGGAAATAACATAAAAATGAAATGGGGGGAAATATCCCAGAAATAACATTAATTGCTTATGGTAAGAAAAAAAACTTTTTATTTTTTATTTTATTGAAAGATTAATTACTTCCAGTTGTACTGTAACTACACAAGAAAAATGATTGAAGATGGTGCTGGCAAAATAAACGAACAAATCTTTTCAAAATTCTATATTCTTCCCATTTCAGTTCCTTCTATGTGGAGAAATGTAAATTTCCCCACTCTGCATCCCTGTACTGTATTATAAATTCCAGCCTTGCTGTCCATCCGGTTTCCCCTCCACAGTATAACCAGGAAAAGAAGGAAAATATATAGGGTACAGAATGGAAAAACAACAACATGGTACTACTGGCACTGGGTCATGATTTTTAATTTTCTTTTGCATTTTTGTCTGCCATCTAGAAATGCTGTTAGATTTTGTTGCACCCCACCCCAAGAACCCAGAGATTCCAGGAGTTTGATGTGCTTACCCAGGGTTTGTGTTTCCTTTCGGAATGAGACACAGCAGAGACAGTGATGTCTTCATAATCTATGGTTTATTTGCAGATCTATACTACGGAGGGGGCTCACAACATTGACACCCAAAGAGGGTCTTGTTTCTTTCATAGCCGTAGCCTTGGATTCAAACAGAAATCAAACCTTGCTTTCAAGCCTTGCTCCGACTCTCTCCAGCGTACTTCTAGGTCACATTACTTGAAAAATTCTGGCTTTGGTGGTGGTGGTTGTTGTTGTTCTTCTACACATTTTCTGTCTTGCTCAGAGCCCCCCTTGGTCTCCTAATGACCCATTACCCTGGCTTATATTTTAACACTTCCTGGATCCAGCGGTTAGAAGGATCTCGCATCCAGCCTACTTCCTTCTCCCCAAACTCACAGCAATATTTTGACTTGTCCCGATTCAAAACTCCTGTATGTCAAGATAATCCTTCAAATGATCTTTTTTCCTTTTGCAGATTGCCTATTTAAAGTGTGGGGATGTTCAGGGATGCAGGAGAGGATATATTGTGAGATTATATCCTTATCCAACTTGTGCTAACAAGTTCCCAAAATATCAGCAGAGTTGATAGACATTCCCCTTTTAAGTTCGCAACGGTAACGTGTGCTCAGGTTCGCTAGAACCTCTATAATAATTACTCTGGTAATTTCCCCTTTATTCCCTCTTAAAATACAAGACACGACACAGTGTTTATAAAAGTTCTGTTCACGTTCTGTTCACAATAGGATCCCAGAAGGCAGACAGGCTTAAAAAGGTAAAATACATTTAGAATCTATCTTGTAGGAAGGTAGTCCTTTTCTGCTCTCTTGGCTGGGAGCCAAGAGGGCATCTTAGTAGCTTCTTCAAAGGAAGATGGCAGAGAGAGAGAGAGATGGCTGCATGCCCTGTGCTTTTATCATTACCTGCACAGGTGAGGCCACACGCACCTCTGGTCACATGCGGAGGAAGTCTGTCCCAGGACGTTTTACCTGCTGGCTGGACAGACATCCCTCCCCATGTTTAAACATGTACACTCTCGGAATGTTGTAATTGACTGCTCCTGTGTTTTACATCCTACATAAAGTTCCTCTTTGTTATTTGGCTTGATCCTGGGCAGCCGCTTCCCAAATGCGAGGTTGATTTTTCTTGCTGCCCTCAGCCCTGACATGATTGCGGAGTCCAGCCAGCCGTGGACTTGGGTAGTGTGTTCCCCAGCAAAATGGATCCTGCCTTCTGGCTCCTTGAGAGGTTTGCTGTAATCGACAAACTGGTAAGGGGTGAAGGCAGCAAAGCCAGCCATGGAATACTTATCCAAGCTCCACTTCTTTATTACGGATGACTGGCACGCAGCCTGGATGTAATCCTTGGGCAGCCGGTGGATAGCGGACAGGTCATCCAGGATAATGCTAATGATGTCATCATGGCTGAGGGCCTGAAAGAAACTGGAGTCGTCACTGTAGACGTAGCTAGCCAAGACAACCCCAACGTCGCCAGAAAAGTTTTGACTGACGTAGTAGATGAATCGGGCCGGGCGATCAGTTGTGGACTTCCCACCGCGGATCCCGTCAGCTTCCCAGAACTTCTCGGTGCAAATGAGGAAGACTTTGGTGGCGCTCCTGTAGTGGATGGACCGCAAGGCGTGGCTTTTGTCACGCGACAGGGGCGGCTCAAAATGGATGCGCCTGGTGGCCTTGGCGGTGGAGGTGACCACGGCGTAATCGGCCGTCACGCTGCGCAGTGCTTTGTTGGCGGTTTGATAAAAAGCGGTGACGCTCTCGCCTGCCTGCTCCATCTTGACCACCCTAGTACCGAAATGCACCCTTTCTGAAATGCTTCTGTAAATGGCTGTTGGCAGCTGATCAAAGCCTCCTATGATTTGATCAAACCTGCAAAAAACAAAACAAAACAAAACCGAATGCAGATGAATGGATAGGACAAGCTTCCTCAAACTCAGCCCTCCAGGTGTTTTAGGCCTACAACTCCCATGATCCCTAGCTAGCAGGACCCAGTGGTCAGGGATGATGGGAATTATAGTCTCAAAACTTCTGGAGGGCCGAGTTTGAGGAAGCCTGGGATAGGAGATGGAAGAGCCCTCTTCAGCTGCACTGGGAACTGCTGTTGTGCATTGCTCAGTTGTTGCTCAGTTCAACACAAACAAAAGAAAGCATTTCTGAACACAGCACAGAGTTAATGTGGAGATGGCCACCAAGTCAGATGACTTTGAAAGAGGATTAGATAAGTTTATGGAAGGTATTCAATGGCTTTTATTAATTGTGGAAACAATGGTACCTTAGTTCTCAGACTTAATCCATTCTGGACGTCCGTTCCAAAACCAAAACGTTCCAAAACCAGGACACACTTTGCCAGAGAAAGTAATGAAAAATGGATTAATCCATTCCAGACTTTTAAAAACAACCCCTAAAAGAGCAATTTGACATGAATTTTACTATCTAACGAGACCACTGATCCATAAAATGAAACAATAATCAATGTACTGCCGTTACACAATCAATTAATGAATCAGCATTGAACTGGGTTCCACACAGTCACAAAAACAAAAAAAGAGCCACAAAAACGCAAAATAAATAGTAAAAACAGACAGACCTCAGCATGGCATTCAAAACGGAAGCATAACACTCAAAACGGAAGTGTAACATTCAAAACGGAGCACATTTGGTTTCTGAAAAAGTTCGCAAATGGGAACACTTACTTCCAGGTTTGCAGTGTTTTGGTTTGAGTACTAAGGCGTTTGAGAACCAAGGTACCACTGCATATTATCCAAGGGGATAGCTCAGCTGGTTAGTGTGTGGTGCTGATAATTCTAAGGTTGCAGGTTCAATCCCCTTAAGGGATGGCTGCGCATTCCTGCATTGCAGGGGGTTGGACTAATTGTTCCTCAGGGTCCCTTCCAAATCTGCAATCTATGATTCAATGCATGCTGGGTATCACAAGTGGGGAGAGGGGCTATTGAGCTTAGGTCTGGCTTGCAGGCTTCCCATAGGCATCTGCTCTAGATGGAACTTTCGCAAGAGCCAGCTGGACTCTTACATCTTTATGTTGATTTTGTTTTAGGGAGAGGGAGCATATTTTATCTATCATCTATCTATCATCTATCTATCTATCATCTATCTATCTATCATCTATCTATCTATCTATCTATCTATCTATCTATCTATCTATCATCTATCTATCTATCTATCTCTATCTATCTCTATCTATCATCTATCTATCTATCATCTATCATCTATCTATCTATCATCTATCATCAATTTGATTTATATACCAACCATTACTCAAAGATCCCAGGGTGGTGTACAACATTAAGAACAAAATAATAAAATGCAGAGCATAATACGGGACTGCATGATAAAATAATCATAATAACAGTCTGCCCACCCCTTTAACAGGTCATCAATTTAATGGCTGAAGGCCTGAATAAAGAGGAATGTTTTTGCTTGGTGCCTAAAGATATGTAATAATGGCCACAGGCATAGCCAGGAGTTTTGTTGGGGGTGGGGCAGGCCTTTTGTTGGGGAGGCAGAACCTCGGCTTGCTATACATTTTTATAGATTTTTATTTATTCGGGGGTGCTGCCCCCCTGCCCCCCTTAGCTACACCCATGATAATGGCACCAGGAGAGCATTCCACAGACGGGGAGCCTGTTCTTGTGTTGCCATCCTCCGAACCTCTTGGGGGGACGGGGGACATAGAGAAAGGTCTCGGATTACAAGCTCAGGGTCCGGGATCAGTTTGTATGGGGAGAGGGATTCCTAAGGTATTGAGGTCCCGAGACGTTCCTACAGTCCTAGTTTTGGAAATGAACCGAAAGGCTACCTAGTCTGAAGAAGAGCAGATTACAGTGCTACCTCAGGTTACATACGCTTCAGGTTACAGACTCTGCTAACCCAGAAATAGTGCTTCAGGTTAAGAACTTTGCTTCAGGATGAGAACAGAAATCATGCTCCGGCCTTCAGGTTAAGAACAGTTTCAGGTTAGGAACAGACCTCCAGAACAAATTAAGTACTTAACCCGAGGTACCACTGTATTTACTTCAGCAAGAATAGGTAAAGGGTAAAGGGACCCCTGACCATTAGGTCCAGTCGTGACCGACTCTGGGGTTGCAGCGCTCATCTCGCTTTATTGGCTGAGGGAGCCGGCGTCCAGCTTCCGGGTCATGTGGCTAACATGACTAAGCCGCTTCTGGCGAACCAGAGCAGTGCACGGAAACGCCGTTTACCTTCCTGCCAGAGTGGTACCTATTTATCTACTTGCACTGCATGCTTTCGAACTGCTAGGTTGGCAGGAGCAGGGACTGAGCAACAGTAGCTCACCCCGTTGCGGGGATTCAAACCGCCGACCTTCTGATCGGCAAGTCCTAGGCTCTGTGGTTTAACCCACAGCACCACCCATGTCCCTTTCAGCAAGAATAAATCCTCCCTATTTCCTTGCAATGTGTATTTCCGCTTACCTCCGTCTAGAAGAGAAGATCATTTCACCTCTCATACTTTCAATGAATGATTCGAAATAGCCAGCATCTTCACTGAGCAAGTCCCCAATCATTTCGACAGCTCCATGACTCAGATTTGCTATTTCAGTTAAATATTCCTGTTATGGGAAGGGGAGGGGGGAATAACCACCTTTAAGGGCAGCACTCAACAAAGACACTTAAGCAAACACACCACCAAGCAACAACTGAATTTGGAATCTAGTACACGAGACATCCTGAGGTTCTCAGGCTTTGGGATTTGACTCTTCTGGAAAGCAAGGAATTGGATTCTGCAAAAAGTAGCAGTGCAGTCCTCTATATATCTATCTCACTGAGTTCAATGAGGCTTATTTTCAGTCCCAGGTAAGTAAACATAGCCTTAGGGCAGCCATAGGCAAACTCGCCCCTCCAGATGTTTTGGGACTACAACTCCCATCATCCCTAGCTAACAGGACCAGTGTTCAGGAATGATGGGAATTGTAGTCTCAAAACATCTGGAGGGGCGAGTTTGCCTATGCCTGCCTTAGGGCTCATCCACCCTTCTGTTTGTCCTGAAATTCCTAGGCACAGTTCTCAGAGGTCTGCTTCTTTCCCCGGGGGAAACCTATTCTTTAGCACAGTGGTTTTCAGCCAGTGTGCCACGGACAACACTGGCCTCCATCCAGGACAGGGATAGACTAACTTCTGCTGTCTATACTCTGGTAACCTCAAGGTTAGATTACTGCAACACGTTGTGCATGGGGCTGCCTCTGAAGACTGTTGGGAAAATTTTGCTGGTGCAGAATTGGGCAACCAGGTTGCTCAACAGGGCGAGACAGTTTGAGCATAGTGTACTTTATCCTGACCTGACTGCACTGGCTGCCCATGAGTTTCTGGGTCCAGTTCAAAGTGCTGGCTCTGACCTATAAAACCTTAAACGGCTCAGGACTGCAAAGGGTCAAGGGCTGCCTCTCCCCATATGAACCAACCTGGACCCTGCAATGATCACCTGAGGCCCTTCTTCATGTGCCCCCGCTCCCCAGGATATCTAGGTGGGATACCTAGGAAGCTGGGTAACTACTATAGGCTTGTGTAATATTCTAATAATATAACAGAAGTGCGCCAATAAAGTTTCAGTAAAAACACTTTGCACTTCACAAGTTTGGGGCATTGCTTTAGCTAGTTTTGATAACTTATTGGGTTTTATTGCGCTAGCCAAAGGCCATGGTAACATCCAAAGAACGAAAAGAGAAGAAAAGGCGCACGCGGGGGGTGGGGGAAGAATCGTTCTTTTTTACCTTGGTTGAGAAGGTGTCATATTTATCTAGCACGTAGCTACAGTTTGTCCTCTTCAGCTCTTCTTCAACCTGGGATGACCATAAAGAAAAAGTCAGAATGCATTTCATAGTTTACCTACATTGGTTCCCAGTACGTTTCTGCGCACAATTCGAAGTGTTGGTGCTGACCTTTAAAGCCCCCAAATGGCCTCGGCCCAGTATACCTGAAGGAGCGCCTCCACCCCCATCGTTCTGCCCGGACGCTGAGGTCCAGCGCCGAGGGCCTTCTGGCGATTCCCTCACTGCAAGAAGTGAAGTTACAGGTAACCAGGCAGAGGGCCTTCTCAGTAGTGACGCCCGCCCTGTCGAACGCCCTCCCACCAGATGTCAAGGAAATACACTCACTATCTGACTTTTAGAAGACATCTGAAGGCAGCCCCATTTAGGGAAGTTTTTAATATCTGATGTTTTATCATGTTTTTAATATTCTGTTGGGAGCCGCCCAGAGTGTCTGGGGAGGCCTGGCCAGATGGGCAGGATATAAGTAACAGATGATGACGACAATGATTACTACAATGTGATATGCTGCCTGAAGAGGTGCTTTCTTTTATCCGTCCCTAATTCTCTAACCTTCAGCTTAAATGGATGCCCCCAAGTTCTAGTGTTATGAAAAAGGGAGAAAAAAACCCATCCACTATATCCACTGTATACCATGCACAATATTTAGCATCACATAATCTTAAATGGGACGCAGGTGGCGCTGTGGGCTAAACCACAGATCCTAGGACTTGCCGATCAGAAGGTCAGCGGTTCGAATCCCCACGACGGGGTGAGCTCCCATTGCTCGGTCCTGCACCTGCCAACCTATCAATTTGAAAGCACGTCCAAGTGCAAGTAGATAAATAGTAGATAAATACCTTCCAGTGAGAAGGTAAACGGTGTTTCCGTGCACTGTTCTGGTTCGCCAGAAGCAGCTTAGTCATGCTGGCCACATGACCCGGAAGCTGTACACCGGCTCCCTTGGCCAATAAAGTGAGATGAGCGCCGCAACCCCAGAGTCGGCCACGACTGGACTTAATGGTCAGGGGTCCCTTTACCTTTTAATCTTAAATATCCTTATGCCTCCACTTTGTAAAAATATGTATCCCCCAATATAGTAACCTTCCCTCATAGAGGAGTTGCTCCAGTCGCTTGGTTGTTTTACCTTTCCCAACTCTACAATATATTTTAGGAGGGTGTGTCGGCTAGACTGGCTTTTGGTTCTTTCCACCTTACGGTGTTAATATTTGGAGCAGGACGCAGAAGGTTTTCCCAATTAAAAGAAGCAGAAAAAGCATCCCAACCTGACGGAGGGACTCCGCATACAGCTGACTAGCGGTTTTGCCTTCTTCCGAGGGATACACAGTGTAATTCAAGAGGCTGGGGTTCCTCTTGACCTCCCCGACTCGCCTCCTGATGTTGTCAATCAAATACCAGGCATTCTCATCCTCTGGAAAGAATTCCGTTAGACTCAGGCCAAACTTTCTGACATATTCGCGGACAATCCTGGGGCATGAGAAGGGGACAGTGCATAGTCAAAATAGTGGAATTTGCTCTTCCGAGAGGCAGTTTTGCCCACCAACTTGGAGGCCTTTAAAAGAGGGTTAGATCAACCCATGGAGGACAAAGCTAGCAATTGCTACTGGCCATGATGGATATGCTGTGCTTCCACGGTCAGACGCAGAGATGATTATTATATTATCATTATTTGCTAGGTTAATAGACAGCCGTACCTTGGAAGTCGAATGGAATCCATTCCGGATGTCTGTTTGACTTCCAAAATGTTCGGAAACCAAAGTGCGGCTTCTGATTGGCTGCAGGAAGGCCTTGCAGCCAACCGGAAGCCGTGCCAAACGGTAGGCTTCCAAAAATCGTTCGAAAACTAGAACACTCACTTCCGGGTTTCGATCGTTTGGGAGCCAAGGCGTTCGAAATCCAAGGAATGACTGTACCGCTCTTCATCTCAGGGCGGTTCACAAGATAAAAGCACATATAATTAGTCAAAACAGGAGCACACAAGCACATTTCAAAGGCTGCAGAATATTAATCACCCACCCGCCACCATATATATATATATATATATATATATATATATATATATATATATATATATAAAATGTTTAGGGTTACTCTCATTTTCCTACTCGTATTGAAATACTGCCTCTCAGTGAGGCCAAACTTAGATTCACAAAATGTTTAGGGCTATGTGTCCCCCTGCACCCCCCCCCCAGAAAAAAGCACTGTATATAATGAATATCTAAACAGACTGGGGGTGGGAGAGGTAGCAAAAAAGGTTTGGTAAGCCCTGTGCAGAGCACTTCCTAAACACCTAGTTGTAGTTGTAGTAGTAGTAATCATTATTACTATTATTACTATTATTATTATTATATTACCACACCCATCTGACTGGGTTGCCCCAGAAGCTTCCCATTGCCCAGCGCTTACAAATAGTCACTATCTCTCAACTTTATCTTCTTCACAGGTGCATTGTGGGGCAAAAGGGAGGTGAGCCTGAGGAAGGGAGGAATAATGAGTGTTCCCAGAAGAGGTCCTGCCGCCTCCTCCTCCCATCTGCTCTGTCCCGTTCACAGAAAACAAACTGCCATAGGCCTCGCAGCCAAGATTTTCTCCAACTAGTGGGCCACATCCAAGAAGTCATACATTGTCTTCAACTCCGCATACACTTCCTTCCTCATGCAACAGGCCAACAGCTCTTTTGTCTCCCACACAGTCAAGCGCACCGGGACACGGGTCCGTGGAAAGAGCCGTAATGGATGCACAATTTATGTGTGCTCAGCAGATGAAGTGAAAGGCATGTGGTAACCTCCCGTCTCACCTGTGTACCTGAGGCAAACGCATGGGCCCCAGATCTGCATACCAGCCTTCTTGCTCATTTCGACACGTCTGCACTCTTCCCCCCACACGGTCGCTGGCTTCAAGAACTGTCACCTGAAGGCAAACAGGACAGCTACTGCTTTATCACTCCAGCTACTGCTGCATGCTACAATAGCCTGCCTCAATTTCCAATTCTTGAGGGCAGTTGAGAGACTTACCCAGCATCCAGCTGATAAATCAGCATGACCACATGGGTTTCTCCATTTCTCAGGGCTAATTTACAAGGGACTGATGTTCAATTTCAACCCTCTGGTGGTTGTGGATTCACCTTGGAGGTTTTTAAGCAGAGATTGGATGGCCCTCTGTCATGAAAGTTTTGGCTGAGATTCTTGCAATGAGGGGGACTGGACTTGAAGACCCACAGGGTCCCTTCCAACTCTATGATTCTGATTTCACCTGTTGCTCCTGTCATGGGCCAGAAGTCAGCTTCACCTGCTGAGCAGCAGCCTGAAGGAGCAGAAGGCAGAATGACTCCACCTGCTGCTGAGCAGCCTTCTTGCTCCTGAGGAGAACCAGCTGGCTCCAGCTTTCTTAAGGTTTCCAGCCTCAGTCAGTTGCTAGAAACAACACTTGTCATTCCTGACCAGACCTTGCTGCTTCTTGCTTCTCGTGACCTTGGACCTTCTGCTTTCTTGACCCCCAGATCATCTGACTACGTGAACTGAGATACTCCTGACTGGACTGAACATTGCATACAGCCTCTGTCTCCAGGCAAGTATCCCTCTGAGACTTGACTGGTTGGCTGGCTTCTCCTTCTACTGAGCTCTGCTGTGGTTGGCAGCACACAACTACAACAGCTCCTTACGCCTCCCCACCTATTTCGGCCTAGTTTCCCCAACTACCAGATGAGGTCTGTGCCATGCTAAATGGCTGCCCTTGTGAGATCTGCTGCGGCCAAAATACCAAACCTTAACCCGCACCTCCCCGATCTGACTCTTTGTGAGAAGAAAAGGGGAATACTGTGTGGAGTGTGGAATAACACTTCCTTTGATGCAACACCTAACCTACCTGCAAAGTAAAAAAATGAATACTCAGCAAAGAGCCACAGTGGTTTAACCTCCCTGCAGAATTTGTGCAAACAAATCAATACGCAGGTCCCTAGGGGGCAACCTCGGAAGCAGAGAACCAGTGAGGACTAAAGGACCCCTTACCTGGTGTCCAGCTTCTGTGAGAGCGTAGGCTGCGCTGAGGCCTGCCATGCCTGCTCCTACGATCAGCACATGTCTTGGGTGCAATGCTTTGCCCAGCCCGTTCTTGGCTATCTCCAGATAATTCTCATACTCAGCATCCTGGAAGCACTTTTCCAGTGGACTAGGATCATCTGTGTAGCAGCTTCGCAGGGCAGAAAAGAATAGCAATGCCGAAAGAACTGGAATGCAAAAGACACAAATGGATAGAATAAATATATTCGTCTGCATGTTCCTGTTTGTCCACATTCTGCCATCCATGCTCAATCCATGTCCCTTTGGTTAGAGGCACAAGTGCTCTTGGAAAGCAGTTTGTAGAAATGGCAGGAGGGAAGAGTGCTCTGATGCTTGCACCTGGGTGGCTGCTGGGGGGGAAGAAGAGTTTGGATTTGATATCCCGCTTTGTCACTACCCGAAGGAGTCTCAAAGCGGCTAACAATCTCCTTTCCCTTCCTCCCCCACAACAAACACTCTGTGAGGTGAGTGAGGCTGAGAGACTTCAGAGAAGTGTGGCTGGCCCAAAGTCACCCAACAGCTGCATGTGGAGGAGCGGAGACACCACACTGGCTGGGCTAGATGGGCCATTGGCCTGATCCAGCAAGCTCTTCTGATGTTCTTAGCTGTTTACAAGCCTCTCCCAAGACTGGCCAAGTGGGAAGTGTACATAGCAGAAGAAACACATTCAACGGTCAAGTGGTTGAACCTTGGGTGCGCTAGCTGCAAACTGCCTACCAGTTATATATTACAGCAGGAGAAATGAATTGGTGCTGTCAGATAAGATTTAGCAATGGCATGGGAGGGGTGCTTAATGACACCATCATTAAAGGTTTCAAAACAAAATTGGAGTGGCCTCAAAATTCTGACAGGGGCAGTGCTTGAATCCTGATTGCTTTTCCACAACTAGTCGTTTCTCCCCAGTTAAGATTCTGCTTGTAAATGACATGACATATTTAGCACTACCGATTTAGCTCACACCTGATGTTGATGATGATAATAATAATAATAATAATAATAATAATAATAATAATATCTGGGTGGCTTTCAAAGTTTAAAAATTCTCCATACAGGGCTGCCTTCAGATGTCTTCTCAAAGTTGTTTAGTTCTTTATCACCTTGACATCTGATGGTGGAGTGTTCCACAGGGCAGGCGCCACTACCAGGAAGGGCCTCTGTCTGGCTCCCTGCAGTGAGGGAACCGCCAGAAGGCCCTTGAAGCTGGACCTCTGTATCTGGGTTGAGTGATGGGGGTGGAGACGCTCCTTCAGGTATACTGGGCCGAGGCCATTTAGGGCTTTAAAGGTCCGCGCAGAATTGTGCTTGAACAACACTGGGAGCCAATGTAGATCCTTTAGGACCGGTGTTATATGGTCCAGGTGGCTGCTCCCAGTCACCTGTGTAGCTGCTACATTTGGGATTAGTTGTAGTTTCTGAGTCGCCTTCAAACGTAGCCCCATGTAGCCCCCATTGCAGTAGTCCACGTGGAAGATAACCAGGGCATGTGCCATTCTGGTGAGACAGTGCACAGGCAGGTAGGGTCTCAGCTGTCATACCAGATGGAGCTGGTAGACAACCGCCCTGGACACAGAATTGACCTGTGCCTCCATGGACTGCTGTGAGTCCAAAATGGCCCCTAGGCTGTGCACCTGGTGCTTCAGGGGCACAGTTACCCCATTCAGGACCAGGGAGTCCTCCACACTGTCTCCCCTGCCATCCAGAAACAGTACTTCTGTTTTGTCAGGATTCAACTTCAATCCATTAACATCCATCCATCCTCCCTCCCCCTCCCCTTTTTATGAAGATTACCCGCTCTGGGATCCCACAGCTAATTCTCCCCTGGTCTCCTCCCTGGCCCAAATGGGACTAATTTAGCCAGCTAGCCCTGGTGATCATCTAATGTTTATTGGATGGATTTCCCCCCTAAATTGATTTTTGAATTCTGAATTTATTGTTCATGTTTCATATTGTATTTTATGCTGTTTTTTGTTGCATCAATTAAGTGTTTTAAATTGGTTGTTAGCCGCCCTGAGCCCGGTTTTCTGAACCGGGAAGGGCGGGGTATAAATAAAAAATTATTATTCTTATTCTTACAGTAGTACAGTAGAAACCATAGCAAAAGTTCAGATTGACACACACCTATTCACATTGTAGACATCACTATTAGTTGGGTGCAAGGCTTTTCTGCATCGGTTCCACTGAAATGAGTGGGAGTTTGCAAAAGAGGAAAATTCCACAGGTAACACTTAAGAGTCAAAATGGAGCTTTCCACAACCTGTTCAAGCACCCCCTCCCTGTCCTCCCACACCTTTTGCTTTCAGAAATTCAACTTGGCGGAATATTATTTTAAAATCTTGCACTGGAAATACTTTTGAGGTTTTGTTTTAAAAGAGATAACACAATTTTTTAAGTTCAATGATACAGGATTATATAACCCCGCTTTAATTTGAGATACCTTCAAGGCAGTAATTAGAGGAACATTAATCAGTGAGAAGAGTAGAATCAAAAAAAGGAAATAAAATGTTCATCTCCAATTAGAATAAGAAATAAAAAAATTAGAATAAAAACATAACATGTAGTAACGGAGTGTATTGCAAATTAATTTGAAAAAGGAAAGAAATAGACATGTTAGAAATATTAAAAATAATAACATCCCTTCAATATTTAAATCAACAATACTATGAATTTAATAATAAAAATTCAACAATCTTGGCAAACCAACTAAAGAAACGTAAATTAAACAGAACAACCCACTCAATAAAAACAGGCAAAGGCGAAATATCACATGATAAACTTAAAATTAACCAAGCCTTTCATGCATTCTATAAGACCTTATACACTTCTGAAGCACCATCGCTAAATGCTATTCAGGAATTTCTGGCCACAATTAACATTCCAAAATTAACAGAAGAACATGCAACACCGTATTTTTCGCTCTATAAGACACACTTTTTCCCTTCTAAAAAGTAAGGGAAAATGTGTGTGCGTCTTATGGAGCGAATGCAGGCTGTGCGGCTAACCCTGAAGCCAGAACAGCGAGACGGAGCGCTGCGCAGCGCTCCCTCTCCCTGTTCTGGCTTCGGGGTTAGCGGCGCAAAGCCTCTGAAGGGCAGCGGGGTGCCTTCATCCCGTTGTCCTCCGGAGGCTTCACGGAGGCTTCACGTGCCCTGCAGAGGCTTCGCGCAAAGCTAGACCAGCTATCCCAGCGGCTATCCCAGAAGCCAGAACAGCAAGAGGCTATCCCAGAAGCCAGATCCCTCTTGCTGTTCTGGCTTCTGGGATTCAGAAATCACCCCCCCCTTATTTCCTCTCCCCCAAAACTAGGTGCGTCCTATCATCTGGTGCGTCCCACAGAGCGAAAAATACGGTACTTAAATCATCCCTTCTCACTCGAGGAAATATTAGCTTGTATAAAAAAGACAAAACCATTTAAGGCACCTGGACCAGATGGGTTTACTGGCTCTTTTTATAAAACCTTTTCTGAACTTGTGGCCCCATTCTTGCTGAAATTATTTACAGATATAAAGGATCATGGTCTGGTACTTGGAACTTGGAAGAGCGCACACATCGTAGTGCTACCAAAACCAAATAAAGACTTGGAGTCGGTTGAGTCCTATTGACCTATTTCATTAATAAATGTTGATTTAAAATTACTTACAAACATTATTACACACAGGTTAGCGACGATTCTACCAAATTATATACATTCGGATCAGACAGGTTTTATTAGGCAAAGGTCAATAACTACCCCAATTAGAAGGATCCTCAATGCAATATAGTGGGGATCAAACCAGCCGGCACCGACAGCCACCCTTACATTGGATGCAATGAAGGCATTTGACTGTCTTGAATGGAATTTTCTTTTTGAGACCTTGTGAGGTTTTGGCATGGGAACTCCATTCATTGCACTACTGACTACCTTATTATCAGGATTGCACCGCAAATAATTTTATAAATGGTTTACACTCAGAGCCTATATCGATGGGCCGTGGTGTGAAGCAGGGCTGCCCTTTGTCACCCCTGCTTTTTGCCCTGGCCATGGAACCCTTGGCTCTAGCACTTAGGGGAGACCCTGAGGTGTCTGGAATACAAATTAATAGGCAGAGTCATATGGTGAACATGTTCGCAGATGACGTAGCCTTGATGTTGTCTCGAGCTGAAACAAGTTTCCCCGCAGTAATGAAAATTCTTGATGCTTACAGAAAGGTCTCTTGTTTTTGTGTTAACTATAGCAAATCAGACCTGCTATACATTCATATGCCACCTGAAGTAGAACTACAACTTCAGCGCTCCACTGGAATAAAACTTTGTCAGAAATATTTTAAATATTTAGGAGGAACCTCCAAACTTTGGAGAAGCTTAATTTTGGTCCAATCATCCGAGAGATTAGACAAAAATTGAAAACTTGGAGCAAGGGTTCGCTGTCATGGTTGGGCCGATTTGCCACTATTAAAATGATGCTGCTGCCGTGCCTCCTCTATCTCTTTAGAGTCTTACCAATTCCCATAGAAGACAAAAAAGAATCACAAAATTGGCAGAGCATGCTTCTAAAATTTATACACCAGAATAAAAAGCCAAGGTTACCATATAAAGCATTATATCAACCAGCCAAAGGAGGTGGCGTGGCAGTACCTAATATCATGTGGTACTATTCAGCAGCCCATCTACGTAGCATTTTTCTGGTAATTCAAGGATCTCAAGAAATAGCTTGGCTAAATATGGAAAACCCGAATGAACAGAATTCAATAAGAGGGGTTCCATTTGGGCAAATTAATAAAAAAACATTTATGGAGATAGAAAACCCCTTTTTATTATCTACCGTATTTTTCGCTCTATAGGACGCACCTAGTTTGAGGGGGAGGTAACTAGAAGAAAATAATTCTGAACCCCAGAAGCCAGAACAGCAAGAGGGATCTGGCTTCTGGGATAGCCTCTTGCTGTTCTGGCTTCGGGGGCAGCCTTTGAAGCCTCTGCAGGGAAGTGGGGTGCCTGCCCTGCGGAGGCTTTGTGCAGCCACCCCCAAGCTAGAGCAGTGAGACGGAGCACTGTGCTTAGCCGCACAGCCTGCATTCGCTCCATAAGACGCACACACATTTTCCCTTACTTTTTAGAAGGGAAAAAGTGCGTCCTATAGTGTGAAAAATACGGTAATTTAAAAGTTTGGAAGAAATGGTTCCCACAGTTGGTCTCTCAGCCTTCTCCTGTAATACCATTGGCATTTCACCCTACTTTCTATAATAGAGACAGAACATTCCCCTTTGAAAAATGGGGAATATGTGGGCCTGTTTTGGCTTAAAAACTTTTACAAAGAAAACACCCCTTTGTCTGGATTAATACTACAAGAAAAGGTTCAAAACTTTTCCCACAATTGGATGGTAATCCATCAAGTCATCCATTTTATAAGTAGCACAGAAATCTGCAAACAAGGGACGAAGTCACTAACTGCATTTGAAAATACTTTATACACCACAGACCCTAGAGGTAAAGGTCTAATTGCTTTAATTTATAAAGCGATTGTAAATTTCTCAACCTCAAAGCCCTGTATGTTGAAGACTAGATGGGAAAGAGACTTGGAGAAGGGATTGATGATGGTTTGTGGGAAGGAATGTGGCAAAAAGCCCCCTTTCGAGCTATTTCTGCCCGAATAAGAGAAAACACCTTAAAACTAACCCACAGAAGGTACTTGCATCCCACATTGCTAAGCAAAATAGACAAAAACATTTCTCCACAATGTTGGCGAAATTGTGGAAATGAAGGAACATTTATACACATGTGGTGGAAATGCCCATTGATGAAAAACTTTTGGTTAAAAATATTTCAGGAAATGGAACAAATTACATCTCAATCAATTTAGATCCCCAAATAGCATTGCTTTCTATATTTGCAGATGAAGCACAAAATCTTAGAGACAAAGACTTAATTGTGCATCTTATAACTGCAGCACGTCTTGCTGTTGCTGGATACTGGAGGACATTAAACGTGAACCTATATGAAGTTTGGTATGCTTATGTCTGGGAATTAATTTTGATGGAAAAGTTAACAGAAAGGGTATGTGAAAGAAAACAACATGAGAAACTACATAACTTTTACATAATATGGTCCTCCTTTATTACATATGCGTCAAAGAACGAACATGTGTTTGAACCACGGGAGCATGTGGAATGATATTTTTTAAACAGCAACTGTAGAAATATTTTTTTATTTGATTATATTACTAATGAAATTACCTGGACATAGTTGGAGCTGGGTTTTTTGGGGGGGGATAGGGGAAAACTGTATTTGATTGCTTGTATTTGATTATAAGTTGTTTATATTTTCAACTAATAAAATATTTTTTAAAAAAATATGCAGAGAGGTTTTGTTTTTTTAAACTGTTTGCTTGTGGGCTCGTCTTTTGTACAGTACCCAGTCTCCTTTATGTAATTTTACAAATTAGAACAATAATAATAAATTTAAAGCATTTTTGTTTAATAGCAACTTGCAGAAGATTTTTACATCTCCCCTTCTTTAAATCCAGTAACATCAACAACTAGGTATGCTGGTGAACAAATACTGAGTTAGTCAAATAGTTGATCAGTCATCTGTTAGATAAAAAGACATTTTAATCTAACATATGTTTCTCTCGTTGGAAATGTATAATATCAAACAGTATTTTCTCTGTCGCTTGTTATTCTGTGCTCCCTGCTCCTCTAATAATAATAATAAGAAAAACTCCCATGTATTTTCTAAATAGCATCAAATTCTGAAAGTTGAGCATAGTGAAATCTGACATCAGAAATGTCATTAATAAGATTAAAATCAGACATTTACCTCAGCGATGTGATCTTACCCAGGATTATACTTACAGAAGATGCTCATACCTTTTGCCTTGGGAACTTGGAAGGCAAAACTTGTTGGGGCCATTTCTTTTGCTAAGTGAGGCGCTCCAAATACTTTTTCAAATAAACACTCATACGTGAACAGAACAGGAAAGTGAGTGAAGAATGATTTAAGCATTTGGCAGGCTCCTCCCCTACTTTCTCTTCCTCCTCCCACTCTAATTATGCATCAAGCAATTATCAAAGAACTGGAATTCTCTCGATATCTGGTTCTGTAGTTTGCACATATGTCTCTAGGAAGCTCCACAAGCAAAGCATGAAGGTAACAGCCCCTGTCTCCCCAGTGATGACTGATGCCATAGGGGTTGATAGGGAGAAAACTGGGAGGCCAACAGTAGGGGGAGCCAGAGGCAATGATACAAAGAATCAACTCATTCTCCTTTTGTCCTCCTCCTCTGCCCTGATGGGTCCAACATGGGCAACATGGAGACTGAGGGCTTATCCATACCTACCTTTCAGATTAAATGGGTTTTCTGCAGATTGCCGTTTGCTCCAACTGTGCTTTAAAAAGTGAGTTTTCGTGGAGAAAGCTCCGGAGCAAGACAAAGAACACTTGGACAGCGAGCTTTGAAATGCAAACCAAATACAACCACAAAACTTAACAATCTTCTATTCGGCGTTCACTCGTAGCCGAATAAGATTGTCTTACATGAACACCGTCTTAACTGTGAGTCCGTAAGTGACTCTGGAGGCCAGTTCTGGATCCACATGTCCTTCCACAGTGGGGACATAGGTTTCCAGGTGGGAGTTGATCACGGTGAGGGTTTTCCAAACGTGCCTTCCTCTTTGGTAAAGGCTGTCCTCCAACTGGAGCTCTCAAAAGCCAGTGTTTCCCAGTTGTCAGTGTTTATACTACATTTTTTTTTAGATTTCCCTTGAGAAAGTCTTTAAATCTCTTTTGTTGACTACCAGCATTATCCCTTCCAATTTTAAGTTTGGAACAGAGTAGTTGCTTTGGAAGATGATAATCAGGCATCTGCACAACATGACCAGTCCAGTGAAGTTGATGTTGAAGAATCATTGCTTTGACACTGGTGATCTTTGCTTCTTCCAGTACACTGCCATTAGTTCCCGCCTTCCCAAGTGATGTGTAAAAATTTTGGGCGACACCATTGATGGAATCTTTCGAGGAGTTGGAGATGGCGTTTATAAGTGGTCTGTGTTTCACAAATATACAGTAAAGTTGGTAGTACAATAGCTTTGTTAACAAGCATTTTGGTTTCCCTGCAAATGTCCCGGTCCTCAAACACTCTGCACTTCAACTGGGAGAAAGCTGCACTCGCAGAGCTCAGGCGATGCTGGATTTCGGCATCAAATGTTGGCCCTTGTGGAAAGATAACTGCCCGGGTAGGAGAAGTGATCAACACTTTAACCCATTTTAAGCACACAAGGCCAAAATTATTCTGTTTTTACTTGAATCCCTCTCATAAAACACTGACAGTCTGGAGGTGTCCAGGGTGACCAGAGACCCCCAGAATAATTTCTGAAGGGTGGAGTTGCTTCTGAGCAGAGCTACAGCCATCACGCCCACATATGTTACACACACTGAGATTCCTCACACTCACCTCCTCTCTTTATGCCTTAAAAAAGAGAGAGAAAGAAATAGGCATATTCAGGAGCTGAACCTGAGTCACAGCTACGTCTACTAGATGGGATGGACAAAAGGTAAATCAGGATCTCATGACAGATCTCTGGGTAATTTTAGTAGATTGGCAAGGATTATAACAACAACAAAGTGGTTCTCCCGGAGGCTGGGCTCCCATAATACTGCTGACATAAAGAAAGGAGGAGGGTGGATTTTGCATAGAAGGATTGGGAGCTTGCTTCAATTCTGGCACTCAGAACAAATACCTGGGCTGAAAAATATTCAAACTATAAGCTTCTTTCTCATGCACCTGGCTCCAGCTGGTGGATTACTGATAAGTAATAAAAAGAGCAACAGATCTCGGAAGCTTGGAGAATCTTTGAACTGCTGCCATGCCCTGTTGGTGGATGGCAGCGAGGAAAGAAAATTGTGAAGGGAGGTATCTTTTACAACTTGTGGTGGACTTTTAAAGAGGTAAAAGCTTTCTGGGAAATGGTATATAATGAGTTAAAGAAAATGTTTAAAAATACTTTTGTTAAAAAACCAGAAGCCTTTCTATTGGGGATAGTTGGTGAAGAGACACCAACGGGAGATAAAGTACTGTTTATGTATGCAACAACTGCGGCAAGAATTCTTTTAGCCCAAAAATGGAAACAAGAAGAAGTACCAACGAAAGAAGAGTGGCAGATGAAGATGATGGACTTTGCAGAACTGACGAAGCTGACTGGAAAAATCTGAAATCAGCATGATCAAGTATTCCAAAAGGACTGGAGCAAATTTATACGATATCTGAAAGTTTATTGTAAGCAATTAACCTCACTAGCAAGGTTGTGTGAAGACTTGTAATGAGAAATATCCTACCTTTCTATATTTATTTAAATTTTGAGCCATTTTGTTGAAATATACTCTGAGTCGAGTGTGGATTTCATGCTCTTTATTCAGCTCATAGTGCGAGGAATGGAAACTCAGTACATAACATTGTAATGAGTGTAATTGGAAAAAGTACAAAATGCAATGATATAAAGGTGAATTTAGCCACTCGTTTTAAAATGGATAGCCACTCGTTTTATAATGGACACTTTTCTGCAAGCTCAGAAAGGTACAAGAAAACTCATTTCCTAACATCGGTCGTCTGTCTGTCTGTCTGTCCTCTTTTTGCAAAGCAAGGCAGTTCTTTGCTGCAGGCAGGACCCAGGAAGAAGTTTGCATGGCTTTTCCCCAGGGACCTCTGTCACGATCGGACACTCTTCCGCGGGCGAAAGAAATCACAGCCAATCGGCCGGCAGCCCCATTCCTCGCACCCTTTGCCCGTAACCCGCCTCGCCAAAGCGCGAGCCAGCAGGTGACACGAGGACGGAAATGACTCGCAGGCACGCGCGTGTGAACTCGGAAGTCAGTTCAGAGTCTTCTCAGTGGGATCGCTGTTAAGATCCTGTGCGGAAAAGGACAGGGATAAATGTTTCAGGCTTCACAGAGGATTTTCCACCATTACGGAGAGAGAGAGGGATGAGGGGGAACTATATATATATGAAAAGGATTGTGTCAGAAGTGGAATTTGAACCCACGCCTCCTATTGGAGACCAGAACACCCAAGCGATGGGAAGGAATCAATCTGGCGCCTTAGACCACTTGGCCAACCTGACAGTGACGCTTATGTTCTCCCTAGCTGAATCCTAATTAACAGTATGCTAATGCACGGGTATACCTGCCTCCATCCGCATTTCCTTTGCGTTTTATGCTGATCTTTTGCCAGAGGCAAAAAATTAAGGTTCAGTTAGAAAAGCAGAAATCTGCCTCCCACGCAAATTTGGACAAAGTTTTACTTTATTTTTCTGTGATTTCCCCTTTTGATTTTTCTGTCCATTCCTCTCCATATCACTTGGTGGTGAGGTGTAGTTAATGTGGCAGAAGATAGAATTCAAGATGACCTTAACAGGCTAGGGAACTGGACCAAAACTAACAAAATGAATTTCACCAGCGACAAATATATGGTTCTGCACTTAGGCAGGAATAATCAGATACACAAATATAGGATGGGGGACATCTGAAAAGGATCTATGGGTCTCCGCTTAACACAAGTAAACAGTGTGGTACAGGAGCAAAAAATGCTATTGTAATTCAAGGTTCCATCATCATAAGTATAGTCCCCACTTTCGCCTTTTTAATATCTGTTTGAAAAGCCTGGCGTGTACTATGCTTGATACAAAAACGTAGAGAAGCTTCAAAGGAGGTCTGAGACTTCACACTAAATTCCTTTGCCGACATTCTTTTAAAAGCACACAGGATTAATTCAGCAGGCAATTTGTACAGAAGCAAGATGTCGTTAGTTATGCCATATACAAACAGAATAAAGAAACGTTTCTGAGACCCCACACTATTAGACAGCATAAGGAAATCTTTGGTGTAATTCATAACTCACTTGACTACAAATTTATAGTATATACAGAGATACTGCCAAAAACATCTATATGCTCCATTGTTAATGCAATATATAGATGTTTTTGGCAGTATCTCTGTATATACTATAAAGGTAAAGATAAAGGGACCCCTGACCATTAGGTCCAGTCGTGACCGACTCTGGGGTTGTGGTGCTCATCTCACTTTATTGGCCGAGGGAGCTGGCGTACAGCTTCCAGGTCATGTGGCCAGCATGACTAAGCCGCTTCTGGCGAACCAGAGCACCGCACAAAAACGCTGTTTACCTTCCTGCCAGGGCGGTACCTATTTATCTACTTGCACTTTGACGTGTTTTCGAACTGCTAGGTGGGCAGGGGCAGGGACTGAGCAACGGGAGCTCACCCCATCACGGGGATTCAAACCGCCGACCTTCTGATCGGCAAGTCCTAGGCTCTGTGGTTTAACCCCCAGCGCCACCTGCGTCCCTTATCACTCCTAATTGCTTTTACTCAAATAAGGCGGTGTGTTCCTATGCTTTCACACATCTACTCAAGTGATAAAGCCACACCCCTTAGGCACGCATGAGATATACCCTGCCCAAGCTTGCTGAGGTGTCCCGATAAACCATAGTCCAACAGCAATCTGCCCTGTTTTCGGGCATTCTAACCACAAGCCAGTAAAGATAAGTCTCTAAGTGAGTCTGTGTTTTCTGATTGGCAAGTCCTAGGCTGATCGGCAAGTCCTAGGCTCTGTGGTTTAACCCACAGTGCCACCCGCGCTGGTCCAAATTGGAGTTGATGTTAATAGGAAATAACTTGTTGGTTTAACCGTTTAAACAATACCAATTTCATATTTGCATAAAGGTAAAGGGATCGCTGAACGTTAAGTCCAGTCGCGGAGGACTCTGGGGTTGATCTCAATTTCGACCACACAGTGGGAAACTGTTTTAAATACTATAACAAGGGCATCTCTGGACCTTAAATTGAGGCTCATACAACAAAAAGTAATATTTAGAATATACTGGACCCCATTATGTTTGTTTAAAAAAGGGTTGACTAAGGTATCTAACTGTTGAAGATACAATATGGATAATGCTTCTCTAAAACACATGTTTTTTCATTGTCCTATATTGAAAATTTTTAGCAGAAGGTAACCGAAACTATCAATAGAACTGTACAGAACAACCTTACATTTACAGAGCAAAATATCCTTTTGACATATGCCCAGCACATGGAACCTTCGAAAAGGAAATATGAGTGGACTCTCCGTGCCCTTACTATAGCACAAAGACATACTGATGATTTGGAAAAAACAAAAATGTGGCTCCCTTCTTCGATTGGATTGAAGACTTATACAAACTCGCAACATATGAGCAACTTGCATATAAATGCAGACTTGCCATGGACAAATTCAATGATATTTGGAATCCATTCTTACAAATACATTAATAGGTTAAGATCTGGTGAAATACAATAACAACTTTGTAAAGTACAGTGCTACCTCGGGTTACATACGCTTCAGGTTACAGACTCCGCTAACCCTGAAATAGTGCCTCAGGTTAAGAACTTTGCTTCAGGATAAGAACAGAAATTGTGCTCCGGTGGCGCGGCAGCAGCAGGAGGCCCCATTAGCTAAAGTGGTGCTTCAGGTTAAGAACAGTTTCAGGTTAAGTATGGACCTCCGGAATGAATTAAGTACTTAACCCGAGGTACCACTGTATACAGTTTTGGGGTTCTCCCCCTCTTTACTTTCCCTTCTACATGGGTGCTGTTTCTCTTTTTCTTTCGCTCTCTTTTATTTACAACTCACCACGTTTAGTGCACATATAATTATGCACTTTTCAATAAAGATGTATGGGAAAAAAGAAGTATAGTGTCCAGATTGAGGGAAGTAAAAGTCCCACTCTATTCTGCCTTGGTCAGACCACACCTGGAGTCCTGTGTCCTTTTCTGACCACCACAGTTTAAGAAGGATTTCAACAATGTGGAAAGTGTTCAGAGGAGTCCGACCAAAATGATCAAAGGGTCTGGAAACTAAGCCTTATGATGAATGGTTGAGGGAGTTGGGTATGTTTAGCCTGGAGCAGAGAGATTGAGAGGTGGTATCTGTCACATGGAAGATGGAGCAAGTTTGTTTTCTGCTGCTCCAGATGGCAGGACCGAAACCAATGGATTTGAATTACATGAAAGGAGAACTTTCTGACAGTAAGAGCTGTTTAACGGTGGAATGGACTACATTAGAAGGTAGCGGAGCCTCCTTCACTGGAGGTTTTTAAGCAGAGGTTGGATGGCCATCTGCCAGGAATTCTTAACTGTGTCTACTGCATTGCAGGGGTTGGACTCAATGATCCTAGGGGTACTTTCCATCTCTACAATTCTGTGATTCTAGGTGGGTGAGAAAGAAAAATAAGTGCATATCTTAATGACAGAAGTTCAGAAATGCCACCCAGAGTGGCTGGGGCAACTCAGTCAGATGGGCAGGGTACAAATATTAAATTATTATAATAATATAGAAATGGGCAAGTGTGGGGGGAGAGCTCCTTGTTTGGGGTTCACTTTATGGCAGTTTCCTGTATTCATACGTAAAACTCATTTTCTAATGTAGGGAGGGCTGAGTAAATCCAAAACTTCTACGCTTAGTTACAAATTTCTACGTTATGTCTAAAACATATCATGGATATATCATTATTGAAAGGTTCAGCAATTAAGGGTTAACTTTTTATTTACTTTTTCAACTTACAGCCTTGGAGAATTACTTAAGTTCACACCGCAGAGAATTAAAAGTCGGAACAAAGTGATGCAATTAGATTTGTTTACTGACTTGAGTTTGGGCCATGTTCTTTCACAGATGTGTAAGTCTTACTAATTGGACGTAAAGTATCCTGAGTATTATTTATCCATTTCTGCCTAGCAAGAGATATTTGTAATTAAGACCTCAGAAACGTTTCTCTTAGTAATAGCAATGCCCTGGATACAGAAGTGATAGAATCAATACAAAGTTGTTATTGACAAAAACTGAATTTTGTGATGGAGATCCCGGAAATAGTGGGGTCTCCATTGGAATTTAGTAGCAAATAGACTGTAGATTTTTTCCTACCATCAGTTCCAGGGAAAGCTCAGCCTCCAACATCTTAATATGCCTGGAAGTATTCTATACCTTTACACAATTTTGTCTCTTAGGCCTGCGTCCTGTGTCCTTTAGGTAAAAGGTAAAGGACCCCTGAGGGATGCGGGCGGTGCTGTGGGTTAAACCACAGAACCTAGGACTTGCTGATCAGAAGGTCGGCAGTTCGAATCCCCACAACGGGGTGAGCTCCTGTTGCTCAGTCCCTGCTCCTGCCAACCTAGCAGTTCGAAAGCATGTCAAAGTGCAAGTAGATAAATAGGTACCGCTCTGGCGGGAAGGTAAACGGCGTTTCTGTGAGCTGCTCTGGTTCACCAGAAGCGACTTAGTCATGCTGGCCACATGAACCGGAAGCTGTACTGCGGCTCCCTTGGCCAATAAAGCGAGATGAGTGCCGCAACCCCAGAGTCGGTCATGACTGGACCTAATGGTCAGGGGTCCCTTTACCTTTACCTTAAAGGACCCCTGGACAATTAAGTCCAGTCAAAGGCAAATACGGGTTTCGAGTTTTCATCTCGCTTTCAGGCTGAGGAAGCCGGCGTTTGTTCACAGGCAGCTTTCCAGGTCACGTGGCCAGCAGCACTAAACCACTTTTGGTGCATTGGAACACCGTGACGGAAACCAGAGCGCACAGAAACACCGTTTACCTTTCCTTGCAGTGGTAGCTATTTTTCTACTTACACTGGCATGCTTTCGAATTGCTAGGTGGCAGGAGCTGGGACAGAGCAAATGGAGCTCGCCCCATCGCGGGGATTCGAACCACCGACCTTCTGACCGGCAAGCCCAAGAGGCTCAGTGGTTTAGACCACAAGTGATATCCATATGCAAAAGCAGAGAAGCACTAAGTTGCCAAGCACCTAATAATGCATAATTATTCAAGTACATTTTGCTTGTGCTGTAATCCACATTAATTAAAGTCTTGGGACAGTCTTCCCTTGGGTGATGCAGGCAGAGTTTCACTTTTTAAACCAGCTTAAAGTGCCCCTCACAGCAAAGCAATGAATAGAAGAGTTCGACCATCTTACCAGAGCAGGGCTGTAGATCGTTTTGAAGTTACGCCGATGCAAAGATCAGAGACCACTTTTTGAGGAGTTGTGGTGATACTGGGTCATCTTAGTGCAATACTCAGGATTCACAGTGATACGGGTAAATATTTGATCCAACACTCCAGAACACAGCAGCAAAAAAGATCACTTAGACCACGGGTAGGCAAACTAAGGCCCGGGGGCCGGATCTGTGCCAATCGCCTTCTTAATCCGGCCTACGGACAGTCTGGGAATCTGCGTGTTTTTACATGAGTAGAATGTGTGCTTTGATTTAAAATGCATCTCTGGGTTATTTGTGGGACATAGGAATTTGTTCATTTTTTTTCTCTTCAAAATATAGTCCTGCCCCCCACAAGGTCTGAGGGACAGTGGACCAACCCCCTGCTGAAAAAGTTTGCTGACCCCTGACTTAGACAAGTGTTTACTTCTGTTTCCTCTAAATGGGTTTCTTCCCTAAACCTTCCTTGGAATTATTTTCATCTTGCATATATTTTGTCAACATTATTGGAATAATAAACCTTTTGTGATGTTACAAATGCAACATTCGGTGTATTATTTCAATTCATTGACAATTATTGGGACATTCCAATGCATATCAGAATCTTATTTACTTGATATAAATCCTTTAATTCATGCATTAGTGTTTTGAGAACCTGGAAGCAAGAATGAGTTGGGCAGTGATGACAGTGAAGTCCTAGACATGTTTACTCGGAGGTGGGTTCAATGGAGCTTACTCCCAGGTAGGAAAGGGCAAATCTGTTGATTTTGGATCTCAAGGTTTCTCGTTTTCCCAGTTTTAAATTCAGTTCTCCACATTTATGTAGCAATTTGTTACAATACCTCGTCCTGAAAATTCATCAGCATTTTAGCACAAATTTCTCCAGACAGATTTTTGCACTCCCCCCCCAAAAAGGTTTAGGGCTCACTCTCATTTTCCTACTCCTATTGAACTACTGCCCCTCAATGAGGCCAAATTTAATTCACAAAATGTTTAGGGGTATGTGTACCCCTGCGCAGGGACGCGGACTTATAAAAAATATTGGGGGGGCCCGGGAAAGCTCATGAATAATAAATAAGCTCATGAATATGCAAATAAAGTGGCGCCGCCTCCTCGTGAGCGAATAGGGGAGAGCGTGCTGCGCCTATTAATCAGCTGCAAAGGAAATTGGGTGGAGCTTTTGCTCGGGAGGGAGGGCAGGAGGCATGCAGCCCGCCCCTCCCTGTGCATTTTGGGCTGGGGGAGGGGCGGCGATGGCGCTCTGCTGGAGGGGCGCCGGAGATTATTGGGGGGGCGGAGCCCCCCCAAACGAATTTTTGAGGGGGCTCGGGCCCCCTCAAGCCCCATGGAGTCGGCGCCTATGCCCCTGCGTACCCTCAGAAAAATGCATTGATTTTGACTAATATGCACATTTTGACAGATAGGTGTGCTTTGGTTTACATATTGTTTCAGAAAGTCTGAATTAGTTGTTTAAAATGCAAACAAAATGAAATTCCCCCTCTATCCCTACTCCCAGGTAAATGTACACGGGATCATAGCTCAAATGCTGTGTTTATACCTTTCTTTTGCGAACATTCACATTCATTAGGCAATTAAAGATGTGATGCCAAGGGAATACAAGACTACTGTTTGCAGAAGTTCAAGATCAGTTCAAGTTCAAGATCTTTCTCTCTAAAATAGCAGCTAGTTACTAACATGTCTACCCAGAAGTATGTTTTAATTCAAATTTAAAACAAATTCAAATGTTGGCTTCCCACCCCCTTCCTGGTGTTTCTTTTCTCTCCTTCCTTTGCTGCTCACAATAACATAGGTAAAGGTAAAGGTAAAGGGACCTCTGACCATTAGGTCCAGTCGTGACCAACTCTGGGGTTGCAGCGCTCATCTCGATTTATTGGCCAAGGGAGCCGGCATACAGCTTCTGAGTCATGTGGCCAGCATGACTAAGCCGCTTCTGGCGAACCAGAGCAGCACACGGAAATGCCGTTTACCTTCACGCCGGAGTGGTACCTATTTATCTACTTGCACTTTTGATGTGCTTTTGAACTGCTAGGTTGGCAGGAGCAGGGACTGAGCAACGGGAGCTCACCCCATCGTGGGGATTCAAACCGTGTCCTTTTGATCAGCAAGCCCTAGGCTCTGTGGTTTAACCCACAGCGCCACCTGCGTCCCATAATAACACACTTTCCCCTAATTTCTATTCATTCCCCATCTTTCTGAATTTTCACTATCTGTGCCTGTTTTAATTCCAGCTTAGACTTTTGTTTAACTATAGCATGTCCCCAGTTATTCAAGTATTCTTCCTTTATCTACCCATATAAATTGTGAAGGAGCTTTTCCTTTGAGTTTCGTACAAGGAGATAAAACAGCTGACTGTGAAATGTGGAACAAGCAAGCAGCCTCCTGATGGTTTTGGTCAAGGCAAAGCTGGTGTTGAAGGTTGACTGGGCTGGGCCAAGGCCCCTCATCCCAGCAGAAGGGGCTATTGACCCCTGCTGTTCATATCTGCAAACTGCTTGCTCGCTTTCCTCTTGCTCTGCCACCCCAGAAGGAATGACTACCCAAACTACAACAGAGGTGAGGAGGGGGAGAAGCTGTCACTGCCTGCTTGCTCATTGGCTGCTTCTGACAAGCGAGCAGGGGGTGTCAGTTGCAAGGCAAAGGAGCAACACCACCTGCCAATAATTGTGGCGAGTGGGTCAGCTTCCCATAATATACACATTTTTGTGTGCGTCTTGGTTGGCTGAGGAACAATAGCCCCAAATTTGGAGAAGTTTGCATTTTGAAAGGTAACTCAGTTTGTATATTGGTTCAACGAAATTCAATTATGTTTAAAAAATAATAATTCAGTTGGGGTTTTATTGGGGGTGTGTGTGTGTGTGGAGAAGCTGTCCATTTGTTGATGCTCGGTGAATTAGCCATTTGATAAAAGAAAAGAATGTGTAGAAACATCTAGCATTTTGTGGCTTTGTTTCTCTTCCAATTGTCTCCTTGCATTTTCAGATCTCAGGAGGTCAGACGAAACGAGAAATGGGACATGGAAATGGAACATCACAGACAGAGTTTGTTCTCCTGGGCATTCTAAGCCAAACAAAGCTATCAACTATTTCGTTTGCTGTCTTCCTATCAATGTCCATGGTTGCTTTGCTAGGAAATAGTCTCCTCCTGGCTGTGATCCAGGTGGACTCAAGTCTTCAGACTCCAATGTATTTTTTCCTCAGTCAGTTGTCCTTCATGGATATGTGCCAAGTCCTCGTCATTGTTCCCAGAACAGCAATGGCTTTTGTAACAGAGTCCAAAACAATTTCTCTTGTTGGATGTGTGGCCCAGATTTTCCTTGTTCTGAACATAGGAGGAGCAGAGTCCCTCCTGTTGGCTGTCATGTCATATGACAGGTATGTGGCCATTTGCCGCCCTCTGCAATATGCAGTTCTCATGAGAAGAAAATTATGCTTGGTCATGTCAGCCAGTGTGTGGATTCCATCTTTCCATTATGCATTGATGAAAGCGATTTATTTACTAACTCTTTCATACTGTGGATCAAACGTGATAAACCATTTTTTCTGTGAGTTCCACGTCCTGATAAAGTTGTCCTGTTCAGATACGTCCATCTTTGAAACAGTGTCGTTATTAATTGGTAGCCATTTATTGCTTCTGTTTCCCTTCTCCATCATTGTGGCCTCCTACGTATCCATTCTTCTGCAGATTCTGAGGGCTAAGCGTTCAGCGGAAATAAGCCACAAAGCACTGGGCACCTGTTCGTCACACTTGTGTGTGGTAGCCATCTTCTATGGGTCGGCCATCTTGTGGCACCTAAAGCCAGCCTCCTCCTACTCAGCAGAGAGGAACCAGATTTTTGCTGCATTGTGCACAATTGTCACCTCGACTGTGAATCCTTTTATATACAGCCTGAGAAATCGGGATGTACTAGCAGCATTAGGGAAACTGTTCAGGAAACTGAAGGTACTTCCGTAAAAACATTGGAAGCGCCCTTCTGGATCTTTTTGATATTTGGAGTTTTGGAAATTGCAAAACAGTAATAATAATGAGCTAAGCACCTAGGTTTTCTATCAGTAAACACAATTAAAAACACAGCAATCATAATCGTTTATGACCTGCTGTAAATACAGGGACTAAAACTTTATTAGCATCTATGGGTATATATTTCCATGATGATTGTTCCTGGTGCAACCCCACACCTCAGTTATCTTGAAAGAAAGTCATTGTATTATCATTACCCTTTCAAGTTTTAATGGCAGTACTCCAGATATGTTCTATATTGTGTCATTGTCCTATCTACAGTGGAACTTTTCACACACTGCCTGAAAAGTGTTTAGGAAGCTGAGACCATATTTCATGGTGTGGCGTTTGTACGGAGCCCCCAGTCGGCTCACGGACTATTGACCCGTACACCACTAATCCGCTGCCACCAACCAGGTCCTCCCCGGTAAATCACTTAGTCTCAGTCGGTTCTCAAGTTAACCACGAAGATTGTAGTTTATTGCAAGCACAAAATAAACTTTAATTGCACTCGAAACACTGTTAACCCTTTTACCCTCCTAGTCTTATTTTATCCTGTCTCTAACTCTTCTAGCTCCCCTCACACAAGAACCAACTGCACTAACTGTCTCTCTATTTCCAACTGTCTGCCAACTGCTTTCCCAACCGCTCCTTCCCAACTGTCTAAACCTCTGGCTAAGCCATTTTAAAAACAGGTAGGCTCCGCCTCTGGCTTTTCTATGAGTCTACCTATTAACTGAGGGACGCGGGTGGCGCTGTGGGTTAAACCCACAGGACTTGCTGATCAGAAGGTTGGCGGTTCGAATCCCCGTGACAGGGTGAGCTCCCATTGCTCGGTCCCTGCTCCTGCCAACCTAGCAGTTCGAAAGCACGTCAAAGTGCAAGTAGATAAATAGGTACCGCTCCGGCGGGGAGGTAAACGGCATTTCCATGCGCTGCTCTGGTTCGCCAGAAGCGGCTTAGTCATGCTGGCCACATGATCCGGAAGCTGTCTGCGGACAAACGGCAGCTCCCTCGGCCCATAGAGCGAGATGAATGCCGCAACCCCAGAGTCGGTCATGACTGGACCTAATGGTCAGGGGTACCTTTACCTTTACTTTACCTATTAAAAACAAAAAAATTCCTTCCAGTAGCACCTTAAAGACCAACCAAAAAATTCCTTCCAGTAGCACCTTAAAGACCAACTAAGTCTTTAAGGTGCTACTGGAAGGAATTTTTTTTGTTTTGACTATGGCAGACCAACACGGCTACCTATCTGTAACTTTACCTATTAACTCTTTCTCTCCCCCTGTACAGACATTTCCAAAAGAATGGGCAAACACCACCCATGGAAACACCATCCTTTCTAGACATGGGTTGAAGTGGTTTCTCCTTTGCCCTGGCACTTCCCTCCAGAAACTCACCCTTTAGTGCTACATCAGAGCAAAACTCAATGCGGATAAAGCCCAATGGATGCTTGCTCTGATTCAACAGTAAATAGAGAGCATAAAACCACAACAAAGACCATAAGAAGAGCCTTTGGATCAGGCCAATGGCTCATATAGCCTAATGTCATGTTCTCACAGTGGCCAACCTGATATCTATGGAAATCCCATGAGGAGGACCCAAGCAGAAGAGCAGAAAAGCAGTTTCCGGAAGCAACAGCCAACCCCTTGAAGAGTTGTGGAGCAGGGGTAATCTTAAATATGGGTATTGTGTTATGTTCTATGAACTGGACACTAAGGGCCATGTAAAGATCTTGTTCTTAGATTTATCTAAGATAAAGGAAGACTAAATTTAATTGAGCACAATAAGTGGGAATATACACCAGCTTTCCTGCAGACAAGTTAAGACAAGAGCCTCAAAATGAAATTTGCATATTTGGTTTTTTAAAATAAAAACATTATTTATGATATTCAATTTTATACATTTCAATAATTTTACAATCATTTAAACATTTCAAAACTTAACTTCCTTCCCTCTCTTTCTGTGGTTCCTTAAATTTATTTTTTTTATTTTCTGCATATTCCAAATTAACTTAATCATTTACTCATCTACTTTAAATGTTTAATAAAACTGCAGGTTATTACAATAGTCCTGCCAATGTTCTTATCTGTTTACAGTTTGTTTGAAAATATTCAATAAAACGTTTCCATTCTTTTATAAAAAGTTTGTTATTTTGATTTCTTATTTTTCTGGTAAATTTCGCCATTTCTACGTATTCCATAAGTTTTTTTATCCATTCTTCTTTCACTGGGACTTCTTCTTCTTTCCATTTTTGGGCAAATAACATTCTTGCCACTATAGTTGTATACATGAATAAATTTCTATACAGTTTGGGTAGTTCTGTCCCTATATTCCCCCACCCAATTCTTTTGGCAATTTGCATGGTTTTTGGAATATGAGTGGATTGGTAAGAACATTAACTATTTTCCAAATGGGATGTGGGGAACCTGTAGCCTTCCAGATGATGTTAGACTCCAACTCCCATCAGCTTCAGCCAGCTGGGTCAGGAATGATGGGTGATGAAGTCCAACAAACCTGGATAGACCAACATATATTCTTTAGAGGAATGAAATCTTTTGTGTGGAGTCAGGACGTATGTAAAAAATATGTGCATATCTTTAACGTCATGCCTAATAATTTTATAAATTTCCACCATGTCATCTCCTACTTGACTTTCCTCCAAACTAAAAAGTCTCAAATTCTGCAACTTTTCCTCAACAGGGAGTTGCTCCAGCCCCTTGATCACTTCGGTTGCCCTTTCTGAAACTTTTCCAACTCTACAATATCCTTCTTGAGGTAAGGCAACCAAATCAATAGGTTCAAAAGCACAGGTCAGTTTGAGGATTGCCGGAAATGGAGGGTACCCCTGGGTAACACAGCAAATGCACAAATACCACTTCAGGTTCATGATCTGGAAACAAAAAGGTAAATGTAGAGGATTCTACATAAACATCAACGGGTAGAGCTGCAATCACATAGCTTACAGAATTCCTTAGAGCAATGTTACCATCAACAATTTCTTAATTAAGGTCTTGGGACCAATTTCCCTAAGGTCAAAAGTCACCAAGAATACTTTACTAGATATTTCAACTTTGAAGTCCCTGAGGAATGCAAATATTACTCTTTAGTTCTTCCTCAGGTGATTTTCACCATGCTGCCAGGAGAACTAAAACTGGTGCGTTCTGAAGAACTCTCCAGCCTTAGCCCCTGAGACAGAGGCTGAAATCATCATGGGTGAAAACAAAACAAAACAAACTAAGATGACACAACCTAGGGCTTCCAGGACTGAGATGCTGCTATTTTGAAGAGCATCCTCATTTCACTAAACCAGGATACCTGATGTTACGAGGTATTTCTATTAATTGGTATAGTTTTTTCATAGTTTTTATTAGAGCTGTTGTTACCTCCTCCATCCAAAATGTCCTCCAAAGTCTTTCCTATATGGTAAGGTAAAAAGGTAAAGGACCCCTGGATGGTTAAGTCCACTCATCTCGCTTTCAGGCTGAGTAAGCCAGTGTTTGTCCACAGACAGCTTTCCAGATCATGAGGCCAGCACGACTAAACTGCTTCTGGTGCAACAGAACACCATGATAAGTGCCAGAGAGCACGGAAATGCTGTTTACCTTCCTGCCACAGCGATACCTATTTATCTACTTGCACTGGTGTGCTTTCGAACTGCTAGGTTGGCAGAAGCTGGGATAAAGTGATGGTGCTGTGGTCTAAACCACTGAGTCTCTTGTGCTTGCCGATCAGAAGGTCGGCAGTTCAAATCTGCTTGATGGGGTGAGCTCCTGCCTCTTCTATATATCCAGAAATGTGCACATGAAGGTAAGTGGCTTTGTTTTTGCTTTGGTGAGGCTTTTATTGAGCGACGGCTCTTGATAGTACAGATTTTATAAGCATTTCCCAACACTAGAAAAAAAATGGCTGCCTAGGTCCTGGGGTGGCAGTGAATGAGAAAGAAAGTAGAATCAACACCATGCCTAATAGCAGCCAGATCCAAAATAAGTGATGCTCAACAAGATTCAGCCTTGAAGCGTGAGATCTAGCCACTGACTGGAAAAACCCACAGCCGTTCTCCAATTTGTAAGAAATGGACCAGATGGGTACTTAATGTTTCAGAGATGCAGGTACCTTAGTGCAGCCGACATGCAGTGTCGTCATCACGAACAACACCATCAGTTTATATCTATACCACTCTTTGGCCAAGGCCCACCAAGGCAGTGAACAGACGAATACAAAATGGGGGAAAATGCTAAACCAAAGTGCAATACAACCAATCAATAAGAACCTTCTTCTTTGGCAATCACTTGTAGCTGAGTAAGATTGTCTTCCATAAACACAGTTTTAACAATGAGTCCGTAAGTGACTGTGGAGGCCAATTCTGGATCCACACGTCCTTCCACAGTGGGGACATTGGTTTCCGGGCAGGAGTTTATCATGGTGAGGGTTTGCCAAGAGTGCCTTCCTCTTAGCACATTTCTCCCTTTTGTCCTGAGTTTGAGTGTCTTCAAAGCCCACGACACCTTTGGTAAAGGCTGCTCTCCAATTGGAGCGCTTGCAGGCCAGTGTTTCCCAGTTGTCGGTGTTTATACTAATTTTTTTAGATTTGCCTTGAGACAGTCTTTAAACCTCGCAGTTATAAGAATGCAAAACAGCAACAGCAAAGGTGCACCACAAACAACACATTACATATTCATGACTTGAATATGTGCTCCCACCACAAACACAAGGGTGTCCATAAACAACTGGTTTCCAGGGTGAGGCTGGCTGGCTTCACCTTCTGGCACCTCAACAGGTAGCATTTTCTAGCCCCAGGCACAACAGCAGGTGCAGTAAAGAGGGGCTGGGGTGGCTGAAGTTGGAATCCACCTCCCAGCCAGAAAACAGTCCTATTACTGCTACTTGCCACATGTTGGATGGTTTTGAGCATGGTCATTTCCCACCTCTCATCCCACCCCATGTAGCATGTTATACACAGTGAGCAGTTCATCTGAACCACCCATCATGTGCACAACCAGTGAAATCCCACATCATATGTGGAGAAAACTTGTGCTCATGGCAAATAAGGGAGGGTAGTTCAGTCACCAGGTGCGCTGGGCAGTTCAGCTTAAGGCAGAAAAAGTCAACACTAGTCAAAACAAGTGCAGCCCAGGCTATTCTGCTTTCCAACTTTGGAAAGGTCCTTGCAGACATGCTTCCTGACATCTTGCCACACTAAAAATGTGCCACAGCAGAATTGGAGACCTTTGACCTGCCAACATTGCACCTGCTCAATAAGCTACAACAGCCGGTCCACATGCAGAGTGGTCATGTTAGCTGATCTGTAGAGATGTATTTCTTTACATCCTTGGGTGAGCATGGATTAGTTTTCTGGATTGTGCCAAGGAAAGTGCTTTTGCATGGGTTTGGGAGGAGGTGGGATGGCTGCCCCATGAAAGAACTGGAATGAAGGGCACTCTTAATGGGATGGTGAGATTCCATGTATTCTTTCCCCTTGAATCATAGAATTGTAGAGTTGGATGGGACCACGAGGACTGAAGAAGTAGCCAGAGAAAGAGAGCAGTACAAGCAGCATTCGAGACACACAAAACATGCACTTTAAAGGAAACACTGAAGACACTCACAGATACTTAAAGCATATTTAGGATGCTTTTCCTAAATGAAGAAATCATTCCCTCCCACCATGTAGGAAAAATATAATATTTTATTTATTTAAAAACTACATTTTGAATGTCTCTACATTTTGAATGTCTATTGTTACTGGAAGTTAAGAAGGTGGAACCGAGGAGGTCACATGGGTGTGGTCAAAGGCGTGGTCACAAAAACACTGCTGTTGTATAAGTACTTAGTGCCTAACTAAACCCAAACTTGTCTAATCTTGGTTTAGAAGCAGTCCCTCCTGTCACAGTTTGTAGTGTGACAGGTAATGTCACAATAGCCACACATTACTCAGAAGTAAGTCCCACTAAATTCCTTGGGGATGGTCCCCAGATGGGAGTGGAGCCTGAATTGGTTAGCCTTGAAGGTGCCACACAGAATTTGTACGCACAATAGCTTCATGCATATATTGTGTGTCGGCTGGCAGTGGAGGCTGGTTCCTGAGGGCAAATGGGGCACTGCCCCGCCAACCTCAGTCAGTCCTCAGTTAGACGCCACCTGCCAGTTTTGCTACTTCTTCCAGGCCAGTGGCAATTTCTTGCTCCTTAGACTCTGTGTTGTCCTTGTGAAATTTGCCAGAGAGGAGAGAGATGGGGACAAAATGAGAATGATGGCTCTGTCTATCATTGACTCTGGTTCTGCTACCCTTTGTCTCCCTACTTTCCACCCTACTAATCCTGCCACTGGCTTTGAGTCCAGATGAAAGTAATGCCTCACATTCAATGCAATGATATAGTTTTCCTTAACTGAACACAGTAGATTAAGGTGATATAGCTTAAAAGCCAAATCTGAAAAGACCAGAGCTTCTTGGCCATATGCCTCAGAGCAGCACCCATAGGAGGACTCTGGGTCAATAGACACTGCCTGAATCACATCTCCTGTCTTGGTACCTGTGGAATTCCAAGAGCACCAATGCTCTTTTTTGTTGTTACAGAACATTAATAATCAAATTAACATTGTATGGACTTCCTTGAGCTTTTCTTTTAATAGCCATGTAGCTAAAGCATCGGCCAAAGCTTGAAGGTTTTCTGTTTTGTTTGTTGGGTGCGGCTATTTCCACCTTCACAAACGTTGCCCTTTTGTCTTCAGGTCAAAGGGATCATGGGAAATGAGAATGCCACATCATGGACAGAGTTTCTTCTTGTGGGCCTTGTGCATCTGAGGACACCCAACGTCTTCTTTGGTGCAGTTCTTCTCATGGTTTTTGTTGCTTTGCTGGGAAATGGTCTCCTCCTGATCCTAATCCAAAGAGACTCCTCCCTTCACGCCCCAATGTATTTTTTCCTCAGCCAACTGGCCTGCATAGATCTGGGCCAAATCCTCGTTATTGTCCCTAAAATGTCTGCGAACTTTTTAGCCCACAGAAACACCATCTCGCTCGGTGGCTGTGTGGCACAGATTTTCCTCACGTTGACCGGGGGAGGCGCAGAATGCCTGGTTCTGGCCGCCATGTCTTACGACAGGTACGTGGCCATCTGCAGGCCTTTGCAGTACCCAATCCTCATGCGGAGAACAACCTGCCTCACCATGACGGCTGGGATCTGGTCTTTGTCAACGCTTTCCATCATGCCCATTGCGATCTTTGTCCAGTCTCTGCCTTACTGTGGGTCAAATGTGATTGAGCATTATGTTTGTGATTTCCCAGCTTTACTGAAGTTGTCCTGTGCCGACACCTCTGCCTTTGAAAAACTGGTGTATTTTGATGACGTGGTCATACTTCTCCTCCCCATCTCAGTCATCGTTGCCTCTTACATCACCATCCTTGTGCAAGTGCTGGGCATGCGCTCAGTCAAAGGAAGACACAAGGCCTTAGGGACTTGCATGTCCCACCTGTGTGTGGTGGGACTCTTCTATGGAGCAGCTGCACTGACATACACCGTCCCAGTATCCTCCTACTCTGCACAAAGGGCCATGTTCTACTCAATGTGCACTACCATCATCCCCCCAATGCTGAATCCTTTTATATACAGCCTGCGCAACAGGGATGTTCTAGCAGCCCTAAGGAAACTCTTTCTGAAGCATGCCCCTCATAAGTAATTTCTAGAGCTGAAACACCATTTTGCATAAGTTTATAATGTTCCTGGGTCAAACAGCAGCCGCTGAGAATGAGGAACAGTTTAATAAAAAGAGCTGTATTCAGAGCTGCCTCTTAGACGCTCTGTCTCCCGGGATGTGAGGCTGGTTTAGTAAACAAGTTTCCAGGCACTGGCAGTAAAGGTAAAGAAGAAGAAAAGGTTCCAAATGATTTAAAAGGAAAAGAATTTGGTTTCATTACAAAAAGGTTCATGCAGTCTTTGTGAACAGTGGTACCTCAGGTTACAGATGCTTCAGGTTACAAACGCTTCAGGTTACAGACTCCACCAACCCATAAATAGTACCTTGGGTTAAGAATTTTGCTTCAGGATGAGAACAGAAATTGCGTGGCGGAGGCATAGCGGCAGCGGGAGGCCCCATTAGCTAAAGTGGTGTCTCAGGTTAAGAACCGTTTCAGGTTAAGACGGACCTCCAGAACGAATTAAGTTCTTAACCTGAGGTACCACTGTATAAATAAATAAAAAATATTTTTCCTACATGATGCAGGGAAAGTATGGATTCGTTTAGGAAAAGCATCCTAAAATTGCTTTAAATATCTGCAAGTACCTTCTGTCATGTGACAAAGACACATGAGAGCAGAAGCAGCAAAGCAGGCTGGGAAGTGCTGGGGCTGCACAATCATTTGGCCTACTAATGTTATTCAGGCCTAACTGCTAACTGTTGAGTCATTCTGACATGTGACTCATTCTCCTTATAAATAGCAGCCATTTTCTCTCTGTGTTCTCAGTAAGATTTCAGTCAGTCAGTCTGCCTCAGTTGTGAGCAGAGTCAGTATGTAATCTCAGTCAAACTGTTTGGAACCATGTTGTTTATGAAGAAGTTTATTGTAACTCAATCAAGCTCTTATTCTTTCACTTAAAAACTCTGCATTTTTAATTTACGCTGCGCGTCACCTTCAATGCTTTCTTTAAGGTGTGAGTGTGTCTTCTCAAGGCTACCAGCATGAGTTTGACCAAACTGCGGGAGGCAGTGGAAGACAGGAGTGCCTGGCATGCTCTCGTCCATGGGGTCACGAAGAGTCGGACACGACTAAACGACTAAACAACAACAAGTGTGTGTGTTGCCAATGAGCAAGCGGGCAGTGACAGCTTCTCCTCCTCCTCGCCTCTGTTGTAGTTTGGGTGGTCATCCCTTCTGGAGTGGCAGAGCAAGAGGAAGGTGAGCAAGCAGTTTGGAGACATGAACAGGAGGCATCCCTTCTGCAGGGATGAGGGGCCTTGGCCCAACCCAGTCAACACTCAACACCAGCCTTGCCTTGACCAAACCATCAGGAGGCTGCTTGCTTGTTCCACATTTCACAGTCAGCTCAGTTTTACAAAACTCAAAGGAAAAGCTCGTTCACAATTTATATGGATAGATAAAGGAAGAATAACTCTACTTGAATAAGTGGGGACATGCTGTAGTTAAGCAAAAGTCTAAGCTGGAATTGAAACATGCACAGCTGGTGAAAATTCAGAAAGATGGGGAATGAATAGAAATTAGGAAAAAGTATGTTATTGTGGGACGCAGGTGGCGCTGTGGGTTAAAGCCTCAGCGCCTAGGACTTGCCGATCGAAAGGTCGGCAGTTCGAATCCCTGTGGCGGGGTGCGCTCCCGCTGCTCGGTCCCAGCGCCTGCCAACCTAGCAGTTCGAAAGCACCCCCGGGTGCAAGTAGATAAATAGGGACCGCTTACCAGCGGGAAGGTAAACGGCGTTTCCGTGTGCGGCTCTGGCTCGCCAGAGCAGCGATGTCACACTGGCCACGTGACCCGGAAGTGTCTCCGGACAGCGCTGGCCCCTGGCCTCTTAAGTGAGATGGGCGCACAACCCCAGAGTCTGTCAAGACTGGCCTGTACGGGAAGGGGTACCTTTACCTTTACCTATGTTAGTGTGAGCAGCAAAGGAAGGAGAGAAAAGAAACATCTGGAAGTGGGATGGGAAGCCAACTTTTAAATTTGTTTTAAATTTGAAGTAATTTGTTGTTAATTTGTTAATTTTTTTGAAAATCAATAAAAATTAATTGGCATTTTTTAAAAAAGGAAACTCATTGATACATTCTTCTTTTGTAGAAGATATAAAGCTGGGCCTGCTATCCTAACACCTTTAAATTCAATCAAATTGACTTCTGGGTAGACATGTGTCAGGGAACTGCCATCGGAAAGAGAGATGGTGCAGAGGCTCCAGCAGACTCGGAGAGATTCTGCAGCGGAGGAGGGAACCAGCAGGGGGAGAGCAGAAGCTCCGGCAGAAGGGGAGTCGGAGGAGGGAGGGCTCTGGGATACTTCTAGTGAGAATAGTGCAGAGGTAACAAGACCCCCGTTGGCAACTCCCACCCTTCGCCGGAAGCTGTCACGCAGAGAGTCACGAAGGCGCATGTCCGTGAAACAACTTTTATGTTGGCGTAAATTTCGTAGACGCCCACTGTCAGATTCTACCAGCGACTAACGGAGTCACGCCTTGGGAGGCTCCGTTAGTGCCTCGGTTTGGTTGACCAGCCAAACACCAGAGGGATCAAGCTTTTACGCACAAGCAGCTCATTATCCCATCACAACATGTTAGTAACTAGCTGCTATTTTGAGAGAGATCAAGACTTAAGAACTTCTGCAAACAGTAGTCTTGTATTCCCTTGGCATCACATACTTTCTTCTCTTGCACAATGGCAGAAGGGAAATATTATCTTTAATTGCCTAATAAATGTGAATGTTCATCAAAGAAAGGTATAAACACAGCATTTGAGCTGTAATCCCATGCACATTTACCTGGGAGTATGGATAGAGGAGGAATTTGATTTTATTTGCATTTTAAACTACCTAATTCAGACTTTCTGAAACAATATGTAAACCAAAGCACACCTATCTGTCAAAATTCACGTGTCTTTGAATTTTGCAGAGCATTTCCCCCCACCTGAATCATATCTCAAATGGCATATGCTAGACTAGATGGGCCATTGGCTTGATCCAACAGGCTCTTATGTTTTTTGTTATGGTTTTATGGTCTGTGATAAAGAATTAGATTGGGTGAGTTTCCATTGCACTTATTTCCATCATTATTCAGTTTTGTTCTTCACAACTAACCTCATACCTCTCTAAAAACACAGAGTACATTTACAACGGTGTTAAATAAAATCGATACTTAAAAAAAATATTTTATTGTTATTTATGCAGCTCTTGACAATTTTGAGTTCTTGTCCACAAAAAAAGAAAGTAAGGGTACAGCTTTCAAGAATAATATAATGCTCAGCAAAACACAATACTGTATATTTGACCAGACTAAAGTTGTACCACAACAGCATGAAAAGCCATACGTGTGTGTGTGTGTGGACCTTTTCCCCAGCCCAGACATTACTGGGGATCTATGCTATTCCCCCTGCCCTTTCATTGCCCCTGCCCCTATTATTCCTATGGTACCTACCCCAAAATGGTAAATCTCTCTTCGTGGGAAAGCCACTGTAGCAGGCATAAAATTCTGGCGTAAAATAAAGGATACCTTTTCTGTTTAAGAAGAAAAAACTCTAAAGGTCCCCCGCACTAAAACCCTTTGATCTGCCTAAAATTGTGCAGCATTAATCCACTCTTCATTTGCTCCTTTGCCTGCAAATTTCATCCATTTCTGCAAAATTAGAAACAAGTTGTAGCTGTTTGTAAAGTCATAATTTTAGTGAATGGGGAAGACGGGGACACAACTTTGTTTTTTAACAACTCTAATTCCAGTCCCAAATAATGAGTCAAATTTGACCGACACAGAGAAACTCCAAAGCAAGTCAGTTTGCTTTCCAAAGCTGCAGATTAAGATAACAAATTGAATCTTGTGGCCAGTGCATACCACCAGGGCCACGTTGAACTAACTGGTCTCACCAGTGGAAGCCAGAGAAAGGACATAGCACATCACAGCTTTCCTTCCTCTCCTTCCTCCCAAATAGATTCAAAATTGCTTTTTGAGTTGATGTGTCTAGGATTGCACTGTTAGTAATGGACATATATGAAATAAATCAAAGGCTCTTCTTCAGAAGCATAAGGACATAGTACAGGTGAAGGGTGTTCTATATTTGTGTGCAGTGAGAACTTGTGCATTGTGACTATTATTCACAATAATCTGGCTGCGACATCTGTCACCCCATTGATCGCCAGGGTTGATTCGGCTGATCTGGCTGGCTAGGCGGGTGTCCCCTTCCTCCCTCACCGCTCCATGTGCGTCCCTCCCAAAGCTGCGCGCTCGGTGGAAGAGGACGACCATCCCAGATAGAAGGAGTGTACCGTTCTTCGGTCAAGGGTATACGATAGCTGCGCTCCCCTGCTAGAACCTCCAAACAAGCTCAAGGTCCATTTGTAACCCGGCGGGCGCCAAAAGCAGCCCCTAAAACGACGAAGGGACCCCGTAAGGGGCTCCGGACCGCGGAGGGGGTAGCGGCGCTGTGGGTCGTTTCGCGATCAACGGAGCGAAGCCGCGTTGCTGTTGCCGGTGAGCGCTGACCTTTCTTCTTGAAATTGCTAACTTTGGAAAGCAACAACCCGTGAGTAATTTGGACAATACACTTTTAAAGCTTCTAAAATTGTGAATTTGGCTGAAAGCGGAGTGACGATAAACAGGAAGTCCGTCTTCCGCTGACACTGAACTTGAAAGTAAAGAGCAGGAGGAGTGGAGACAAAGAGTAACGTTTTGCACTGACTGATCTGGCATCTATTTAAACTGTTTTTCCTGGCTGATTTAAGGACTTTAAGTGGCTGATTTTTGGATCTATATTGAGACAAGGATATCTTTCTTCTGCTGAGCTATTGGATTACAAATAAAAGTAAGAAACCCAGGTACTGGAGCTGCCTGAGTAACTGAGCAGTCAGTCTGCAAATTTTGGATACTTTGAATCTGAACTTTGGAACATACTGAGTTTGAACTTGTTACTTTGAAACATTTGCTGTCTAAGCACTTTTGGAAACATTGTTTGGCTTTAAGTATCAACTCTGCTAAAATCTATCTTTGAGAAGATCTTTGGATATCAAATTAGATTTATTAACCTTAATTGGATTGGACTTCCTCCCCAAAGACATTCTAAGCTCCACCTAGAGGATTTTGGACTCACAGCAGTGACTTTGTTTTACTTTCTCTTTCCCGGCCTCCTGTCTGAGTGTTACCATCTGGGCTGTTACTTTCTCATGGGAACAATTCAGTTTGACCTTGGTTTTTAGATAACTTTGGAATGAGTGGAACAAGAAAAAGGGGAAGAACCAGACAAACAACTTTAACTTTACCGACAGTCTCACAGCGTAGATCATCTGTGCCTGCTTTGCCTATTACTTTGCCTCCTGAGGTAGAAGCGGCTTCCCTGCTACAATCAGGGGAGGGAGAAATTGAGGAATTACAACTGGAAGATATGGCCTCAGGAGCAAGTGGCACTATCTTGGAGAAAATTTTTGAAAAATTGGAGGCTCTGGACAGAAAGGTTGACCAGCAATCAGCTAAAATTGACCAAAATATAGAAAGTTTAAATAGACTAACTGGACAAGTTGCACAGAATGTTCAATCTATTGGAGAACTGAAGGAGGCTGTAGGTGAAAACCGGAAATTGGCTGAGGACACTAGCCAAAGACTGGGACAGCTCGAAAAAGAAGTAAGACCACTCAGCAAACAAGTAGGAGAACACCAGATCTACTTTTCTATGACAGAACTTCGGAACAGGGAGGCCAATTTAAGGATACGCTCAATACCAGAAGTGGAAGAAGGTAACTTAACTGAGTTCCTTACCAAAGAATTCTCCAAGTTTTGGAACTTAGAAGAAAAAGACTTTAAAATACTATCTGCTTTTAGGCTTGGAAGACTTATAAAGAAGGAGAAGCCCAGAGACTGCTTGATAATATTGAGATCAAAGGAGGAAAGGGACAAGATTTTAGGCCTGCACTACGGAAAGTCACTGGATATTTTGGACAAAAGAATTGAAATTTATAAGGATATTCCTAAACAGCTGTTGGATCTTAGATCAGACTACTCGGAATTAGCAAAATTGCTAAGGAGCAACTCAATCATCTTCAGGTGGGAGTTCCCCCAAGGTTTATCGTTTACTTTCAGAGGGAGGAAGACCAAAATTAGAACGCCGGTGGACAGAGACAAGTTTTTGGCGGCACACGGAGAAGATCTTCACAAAGGACTTGGATTACCCCCAGGGCCTGAACCTCCGGGGGACCCTGCACCCCCGGATCCTCAAAAATCCGAGAATAAGGTACCTCCACAGCAAGAATAACCAGATTTATTCAGGATGTCTCTGCAACTTTTGAGCTGGAACATAAATGGCTGCAACATTCCAGAAAAAAGGAAAAAAATCTTTCACATTTTAAAAAAGGAACATTTGGACATTATTTGTTTACAGGAAACACATGTGATTAGGCTCCATAGAAAAGTGTTAATAAATAAAAGACTTGGTCAGGAATTTATATCTTCGGACACAGTAAAAAAGAGAGGCGTGGTAATTTATGCAAAAGAGAGCCTTTCACCTAAATTTCTGTTTAAAGATGAGCATGGAAGAATTTTGGCGATAGAAATACAATATCAAGGAGAAAAAATTCTGATATTAGGAATTTATGCTCCAAATGAAGGAAAATCGGAATTTTACAAGAAGTTGCATGAGACTATGCTGGATTATCTGGACTACAACAACATCATTATGATGGGAGATATGAATGGAGTTGTATCAACTAACATGGATAAGTCACAGAATCAAAATATTTCCAAAGATGGGAGACTACCAAAGACCTTTTTTGAAATGACAGACAATATGGACTGGATTGACATTTGGAGAGTGAGAAACCCCTTGGGAAGGGAAGGAACATTTTTCTCTGAAGCCCAACTGACTTGGACAAGAATCGACCAAATATGGATAACTAGAGGTCTGGCACCTAAGATCAGAAAGGTGGAAATCTGCCCAAAGACATGCTCCAACCATAATGCACTGAGAATGGACATGACATTGATCCCAACCGGTTCCTTCAGATGGAAGATGAATGATGGCCTGTTTAGAGATCAGGAGATTACCAAGAAGGCCCAAAAAGCTTTAAAGGATTATTTTGAGATCAATATGAACACCACAGTGGAAAAAAGAACTATCTGGGACGCAAGTAAGGCCGTGATGAGGGGGTTCCTGATACAACAGAACACGGTAAAGAAAAGGAAACAAAATGAAAGAAAAGATAAAATTTTGGAAAAAATTAAGGAGTTAGAGAAGAAGCTAAGATCTAACCCGAAGTCTCAGCCGATTCTGAGAGAAATCAAACTTTACCAAGCACAATATTCCAAACTGATAAATCAGGAAATAGAATGGAAAATTAAACTAATGAAACAAAAAACTTTTGAGTCGGCTAATAAATGTGGAAAACTGCTAGCTTGGCAGTTGAAGAGGAGACAAAAGTTAAATACAGTGACAAATTTAGAGATTGAAGGAAGATGTATCCAGAACCCCGGAGAGATTAGAAAGTGTTTCCAGAGATATTTCAAAAAATTATACACTCAAGGGCCACAAGATGAAACTGAGATTAAACAATTCTTAGAGACAAATGGATTAGCAAAGTTGTCAGAAGAAAACAGATCAATCTTGAATGGCAAAATAACACGACAAGAGATTGAGCAGGCCATCCAGAACATGAAACAGGGCAAATCACCAGGACCAGACGGGCTGACCTCCAAGTACTATAAGACACTGAAAGACTATTTGATACAACCACTGATGGAGGTCAACAATGAAATTCTAGAGGGGAAGAAGGCGCCAGAATCGTGGAAGGAAGCTTTCATCACATTGATACCAAAATTGGAAACTGAAAAGACACAACTTAAGAACTACCGTCCCATCTCCCTTTTAAATGTGGATTACAAAATATTTGCAGACGTTTTGGCAAGTAGATTCAAGAGGGTTTTAAACAAAGTAATTCATAAAGACCAGGCAGGCTTTCTCCCAGGTAGACATATGTCTGCTAATACAAGGAACATTATAGATATATTGGAGCTTCTACAAACAGACATAAATACTAAAGCTGTTTTAATTTTCATAGATGCGGAGAAGGCCTTTGACAATATATCCTGGAAGTTCATGAAGGGGAATTTAAAAGAAATGGGAGTGGGCCGGGGGTTTGAGAATGGGATTGATGCAATATATTCAGAACAAAAGGCTAAATTGATAGTTAACAATGTGGTTAAAGAGTTTAAAATTGAAAAAGGAACACGACAAGGCTGTCCGATCTCCCCGTTATTATTTATTTCGGTCCTGGAAGTGCTCTTGAACATGATTAGAGGGGACAGGTTGGTGGAAGGGATACAGGTCGGAGCGAAACAATATAAACTTAAAGCGTTTGCAGATGACTTAGTTTTGACATTACAGGAGCCAGAATCTAGTACGAAAAGAGTATTACAACTGATTCAAGACTTTGGTCGGGTGGCGGGATTTAAACTAAATAAGCAAAAAACTAAGGTGTTGGGAAAAAACTTGACAGATATTGAGTCGGAACGGTTTCAGAGAGAGACAGAGTTAACTGTGGTTAAGAAAGTCAAATACCTAGGGGTAAACATAACAGCAAAAAATCTGAGTCTGTTTAAAGATAACTATGAAAAATGTTGGTCTGAAATTAAGAGAGACTTGGATAGCTGGTCAAAATTAAAACTTTCATTGTTAGGTCGAATAGCTGCTATCAAGATGAATGTATTGCCAAAAATGTTGTTTTTGTTTCAGACATTGCAGATTGTAGACAAAACGGAGTGCTTCCGGAAGTGGCAGAAAGATATTTCTAAATTTGTCTGGCAGGGCAAAAAGCCCAGAATTAAGTTTAAGATACTAACGGACGCAAAAGAAAGAGGGGGCTTTGCCCTGCCAGACTTAAAGTTGTACTATGAAGCCGCAGCTTTCTGCTGGCTAAAAGATTGGCTACTTCTTGAGGACACGGACGTGCTGGATTTGGAAGGTTTTAACAATGCTTTTGGATGGCATGCATACTTATGGTATGATAAGGTTAAGATTAACAAGGTCTTTAAGAACCATATTGTCAGAAAAGCAATATTTAATGTCTGGACAAGATACAAAGACTTATTAGAGAACAAAACACCGAGGTGGCTGTCACCCTTGGAGGCTAAGGCCCGAAAAAGACCTAATATGGAGGCCAATTGGCCAAAATATTGGGAAATATTAGAAAGAGATGGAGACAATTGGAAACTGCAGAGTTTAGAGAAAATGAAAGATAAAGTGCGAGACTGGTTACACTATGCTCAGATCAAAGAAGTGTTTAACAATGATAAAAAGTTAGGATTCCAGGTGGAGAAATCGAAATTGGAAACAGAATTGTTAGAACCTAAGACCAAGGTACTTTCAAAAATGTATAACTTGCTGCTGAAATGGAACACACAAGACGAAATGGTCAAATCGGCTATGATAAAGTGGGCTCAGGATATTGGGCACAACATTATGTTTGAGGACTGGGAAAGGTTATGGACCACTGGGCTGAACTTCACAGCATGTAATGCTCTGAAGGAAAATGTAATGAAAATGATATATAGATGGTACATGACCCCAGTGAAATTGGCTAAAATATACCATTCGTCTGATAATAAATGTTGGAAATGTAAGGAAAATGAAGGAACATTCTTTCACCTCTGGTGGACCTGTCCTAGAGTGAAGGCCTTCTGGGAAATGATATATAATGAGTTAAAAAAGGTGTTTAAGTATACCTTTACCAAGAAACCAGAGGCCTTCCTTCTGGGCATGGTCAGCCAGAACGTGTTAAAGAAGGACAGAACATTTTTTATGTATGCTACAACGGCGGCAAGGATACTTATTGCTAAGAACTGGAAAACCCAAGATCTACCCACACTGGAAGAATGGCAGATGCAGCTGATGGACTATATGCAATTAGCTGAGATGACGGGCAGAATCCGTGACCTGGGAGAGGAGAGGGTTGAAGAAGACTGGAAGAAATTTAAGATTTATTTACAAAAGTACTGTAAATTGGTTGAATCCTAACAAGGAAGTCAGAGTAGAAATAACTGTCTACCATTAAATTACAATTTTATATTTGAGTTTAACCTAAATATTGGATTTAAGATCATAAACAAGATGATAATTTGCTTGAAAAATTTGTTTGTAATGATGAAAGTGGAAGCGGGAGACGTGAGGGAGTCCACAATAGAATGAAAGGATGTTATGAAACTTATTTTGTTTGTTAAATATGCATTTGTATGAAAAAACCTCAATAAAAAATTATATATATAAAAAAAATATTATTCATTTTTCAGTTAGTGCAACAAACACAGTATACATTAAAGTGCATTGAAAAAAATTCCAGAGGAGTCTCTGTGTTAGCTTCTCACTGCAAAAACAGTCAAAGGGTGCTGTGGTGCCATAAAGATTGACAAAGCTTCCTTGGACTCGCTTTGTCAGATGCATGAAGTGAAACGGTACGTAATACAGTGGTACCTCAGGTTACAGACGCTTCAGGTTACAGACTCCGCTAACCCAGAAATAGTGCTTCAGGTTAAGAACTTTGCTTCAGGATGAGAACAGAAATCGTGCTCTGGCAATGCAGCAGCAGCGGGAGGCCCCATTAGCTAAAGTGGTGCTTCAGGTTAAGAACAGTTTCAGGTTAAGGATGGACCTCCGGAACGAATTAAGTACTTAACCTGAGGTACCACTGTATGTAGGAGAAAACTGGAAAGTGGGATTTGAATGGAAATGAAATGCAAAAATGACCATCAGTGATCATCACCCCTTCAAAGTTTGCTAAAATGGGTACACCTTTTACAGTAGGGATAATCACTGAGATGATTGTATTAACACCTGCATTGGGGCAGGGAACTATTAATGAGAAACAGTGACAAAGAAGCATCTGATAAAGTAGGCATACGTCCATGAAGATTCAGAACATAATGAATCCGTTAATATTAATAGGGCAGCAAGACTTCCTGATGACATTTCCTGGGAGGTTATTCAAGATGTGTTTTTCCGGAACGTTTTCCTCAGTGCCGCCAGCACATCCCGATTCCTCAGGCTGTAGATGAGAGGGTTCATCATGGGAGTGACGATGAGGCAAAACACAGAAACCATATCGTCGTGGTATGGCATTTGGTAGGACCTGGGTCTCAAGTATTTGAACATGGCTGCCCCATAAAAGAGCCCCACCACAGTCAAGTGAGACAGGCAAGTGCTGAGAGCCTTGTGGCTCCTTTCAGAAGAGTGCACCCTCAAGACCGTAGCAAGAATGCACACATAGGAGGCCAGAATGATGGCTGAAGGGAGGATCAGCAGAAGAAAGCCAGTAAAAACCAGTGTCTTTTCCAAGCGAGATGTATCAGAACAGGACAACTTCAGCATCGACGGGAGGTCACAAAAGATGTGATGGATTACATTGGAGCCACAGTAGTGCAGTAGCCGCAGGTACATGCTGGGTCCCAAGGCACCAAAGGCACAAAACCAAACCACCGCGGTCAGGATGAGACAGACAGTTCTTCTCATGAGGACCGGATATTGGAGGGGCTTGCAGATTGCCACGTACCTGTCATAGGACATTACTGCAAGGATTAGGCATTCTGCGTTGCCCATGAGCAGTACGAAAAATATCTGGGCTGAGCACCCAGTCAGTGAAATGGTGTTCTTCTCCCTTAAAAAGTCCACAAGCATTTTAGGGCCGATGGCGAGAGTTTGAGAAATATCCATGACAGACAACTGACCAAGGAAAAAATACATTGGGGAATGGAGGCCAGAGTCCACGTGGATCAGGTAGAGGAGGAGGCTGTTTTCAGAGAGGACCATGATGAACATCATGACAAACAGAGTCATGATAACACTGGGTGATTTCGATTGGCTCAAAAAACCCATAAGAATGAATTCTGACCAAGATGTTGCGTTGTTCTTTTCCAGGACCTCTTGAGTTGGCTTGCTTGAATCTGAAGAGACAAGGAGAGACAACGCATAGGGAAGGTAGTCCTTGAGTGCTGCCATTTTATTCTTACTATTTTCACTGAATGTCATTCTTTTTTTTTCCCTAAGAGAAGAAATGGGGTAGTAAAGTCTTCAATGGGAGTTCCAGAGAGGAGATTGCAGCCGCCTTACTCCTCCTCCAGTCCTACTGCTGCAGTGCTGCTTTGAACTAAGCCATGGTTTGGCTTAGCATCCCAACCCAGACTCATGCTGTAAACCCATTTAACAAACCTTGGCTACAGACTGTGCTCTCTTTGGTCTGAATGGCATGCTAAACCAAACCGTGACTTAGTTCACAGCAGCATGGCAGGAGGAGGAGTGGGGAAGGAGCAAAGTGGTTGCAATCTCATCTCTGGGAGCCCTAGTGCTTTTGCTGACCCATGGTTTGGCTTAGCGTTGCACGTGAACTAGCTCATTGAGTGGAATTATGAATTAAGTAAATGCCAGTCATTCTCAGGACCCTTTTTTCCAGCTGGAACTCACTGGAACTCCATTCTGGCACCTGCCACTGCCATTCTAAGAGAACGAGGGAGGCGTTCATGGTGAGTTCTGGCACCTCTTTTTCTAGAAAACTGGTACTGGTCATTCCATTCTAAACAAAGGAGCCCAGCGTGTGGTGTTCAAGCAACATGATTTAGAAGAAATGCAATCTATTGTCCCAGTTAACAGCCAGTGAATCATGTAGGCCCCCCTGACAGGTGCATTTATTACAGCCATAATAGCAAGAGCCCTTTTCACATCTTCCGGATGTAGTGAGGTTCCCAACTGTGAGAGGCGAGCCCTGCAAATGCAGGCGTGAAAGTTATTTGCATATTATTATGATGATTATTTATTAAATTTGTATACCGCCCCTATACCTGTGGATCTGAGGGCAGTTCACAACATGAAATTACAATGTAAAAAGCACAAAATAATAATAAAAATATAGGATCCTGCTTCCATCCCCTATTCTCTATTACACACAAATTTTAAGTGTGAAGAGGACTATTAAATGCCGTCCTACCTTGACTTACCTTGGGGGAGAAGGACCTGTGGCCCTCCAGTTTCCTAGCGAATGGCCAGGGATGAGGAGGAGTACAATCTGTCAGTATCTGGAGGGACAATCCTAGTCTAAATAAAAGAAACGTAGGCTATACATTCCTCGATAAACAAATGAGAAAATATTTGCGCAACTCATTTCATTAGCACAGAACATAAAACAACCATCTCAAGTCATCTGTTTTATTTTTACTGCTGGATTGCAGGTGTAAAAGGTGTACCTGTATCATTGTGAATCCTTAAGGTGGCAATGGGAGGATCCCACATCTCAATATCTCCCGAAAACGGAGATGCTCTTTGTTATTTGACGGCACTTTGGGGCTTAATCTCTGTTTTGGAGATATTGCTCAATTCTAGACAGCTTTTGTTGGTTAAAAAAAGCAGGCTCTGCCTTCATCATCCAAGGGAAAGTCTCTCATTCTGTAGGGAAAACAGTCCCAAGACTTCAATTAAGTGGCTGATAGGAGAAGCAAAATGGCTCTGAATAAGTTTTACACTGGCAGGTGCCCAGCAGTTCTACACATCAGCCCTTCTAACAACTTGCAGGCCAGTTTCTAAAAAGGAGGGTGGGGTGGAGCTTGCTTTTTTGTTGCAGCTACTTGTACATTTTTAGAATTCACTTTCTGTGTACAGTCATACCTCATGTTATGTTTGCTTCATGTTACGTTCTTTCAGGTTATGTCCTGCGGCGACCCGGAAGTACCGGAAAGGGTTACTTCTGGGTTTCGCCACTCACGCATGCGCAGAAGCACTAAATCGTGCTTCGCGCATGTGCAGAAGCGCCAAATCGCGCCACGCACCTGCGCCGATACGGGGCTTCAGGTTGCGCTCTTTTCATGTTGCGAATGGGCCTCCGGAACGGATCCCATTTGCAACCAGAGGTACTACTGTAATTGCTTTGTTTAACCTGAGATGCACAGTGGCATGGCCTCTTTATCATATTCTTAGTTTGTTTTTAGGAAATTTTACTGTTGTTTTTTTGTTGCTTTTATGTAAACCATGCAGATATTTTATTACGTAAAGTAGTGAAAAATGTGGTAAATAAACAGCATCTGAGAAACATGCCTATGGCTCACGCAACTCCTTACCTCCTGCTTGTGGGATTCCAAGATGCATTGGGGTGGCCACTTTAAACAGGATGGTGGACGAGATGGGGCTTTGGTGTGATCCATCGGGGTTCTTGGGATCTTTAGGGTCCATGGATTATGGAGTGGAAACTTACCCATAGCTTCGTTAAGTAGCTGCCCGTCCTTGTTTGGTAATAAATCATTTCATGCCAGGAGTTGACCAGAAGGAAAAAAACAAACCTGGAAGAAGAGGGGGATAAGACTTTCAACTTTGTCGAGTGGTGTTAGCATAGACTCAGGCAACTAGGCTTGAAAAAAGTTGAAATGTCTTAGAAAAGAAAAGCCTAGTTACTGGTGGGAGTCAGTCAGTGTGGTGTATGTTGGATATATCCATAAATGTATGTATGTATGCATGCATGGATTGCAAGTGTGCTGTGAGTTTGTAGGGTGTGTGGTGTGTTTGTGGAATGCCAGCTATGGCCATCCCCACTTTGAGCATGCCCAGTTGAATGGAGTCCTTGGGGTGGTGGGGAGTCCTATTGTCAGGTGTGCGTGAAGGAGCCAGGCCCTGTGACCAATAGGACTTTGCAGGACTGGGGCTTTCCTAAGTTTGTTCTGAAGAGGCAAGGTGCAGCCGCACAGGTGAGGCCAATTGGTAACTCACAGCACCTGGTGGCAAGAGCTGGGAAGGGAGATAAGGTCAGCATTTCCCTTCGGCTCTTTGCCACAGCAACATGCTTCCTGCCTTGCTGCGTTTGGCTTCTTGCTTCCTGATCCTTGAACCTCAGCTTCTTGACTCCCTGCTTCTTGATCCCCAAAGCCTTGACTTCTGGACTCCTTGCTTCTTGATCTTCGGGCCCTTGGCTTCTTGACTCCTGGCTCTCTGACCCTCGGACTCTTGGCTTCCTGACTCCTGGCTTCTGGACCCCTGTTCCTGTTCCGACCCTGCCATCTTGCCTCCGGTCCTGACGTCCCCTGCTGGGACTTCGATCGCCCGTGAACACCTATTTTCACACTGCCCAACACCTGAGCATGGAACATATGACTCTTCCGCTGTTTTGTTGTTCAGTAGTTGGGTAGGAACATTAATTATCACCGCCATCCTCAATACTATGCCCCTATCTGGACAGGAATAGCCTAACTACTGTTGTCTATGCTCTGGTAACCTCAATGTTAGACTGGACCCATCAAGCGAACAGCAACAGCTGCCAGACTTGGACGGCAGCCCAGGGGACGAAGGGAGGTTTACCATGGGAAGATCAGAGGAAAGGACAGGGGGGAGTTCACAGCCCAGAGAAACACAGGAATTGGCAGACAATAGCTTGTCCGAACCAGTTTGCAAACCTCTCAGCGTGCAAGAACGCAGAAGAGGAGGAGTACAAGAAAAGGGAAAATTAACATCACAGAAATGACGGAAGAGATTCGTTTTCACGCTTTGTTTCCGGAGGAAGAGGAACAACGCTGAGGATTTAGTTGAGTCATAATCGGGATAGCCATAAGTCACGGGGGCAGAGCATGTGGCATGTTTTTTCTGGAATAAAACCAACTTTTAATTGACTGTGCGTGTACGCGTCTTGCTGCCGCTACACTCAAGGTTAGATTACTGCAATGTGTCATATGCAGGGCTGCCTCTGAAGACTGATCGGAAACTAGAGCTAATGCAGAATTCAGTAGTCAGGTTGCTCACTGGAGCAAGACGGTTTGAGCATATTACACTGAACCTGGTCTGACTGCACTGGCTACCAATTAGTTTCTGGGCCCAATTCAAAGTGCTGGTTTTGACCCATAAAGCCTTAAATGGCTCAGGACTGCAATACCTCAGGGACTGCCTCTTTCCATATGAACCTACCCAGACCCTGATATCATCTTTTGAGGCCCTTCTTTGTGTGCCTCCTCCTTGAGAGGTCTGGAGGGTGGCAACAGGAGAACGGGGCCTTCTCTGCAGTGGCTCCCCATCTGTGGAATGCTTTCCCAAGGGAAGTTCGCCTGGTGCCTTCACTACACACCTTTAGGGACCAGGCAAAAACATTCCTTTTTAACCAGGCATTTGGTTGATCTGATTTATATCCTATGCCCTTTTAAAATTTGTTTTTTGTGTGTGTGTTTGGGGGGGGGGAATGTTGTTTTTATTTTTATTAGGTATTTTGTGGTTTTATATTTGAATTTTATTCTGTGAACCGCCCTGAGACCCCCGGGTGTGGGGCAGTATATAAATTCAATAACTAACTAACTAACTAACTAACTAAATAAATAAATAAAACAAAATATTATCAAATACAGTCCAGGAAAATGACAGCATTTTCAGACTATGAGTGGTAAAGTTACAGCAACTTTGGAATGTGAGTTGTAGGAAGTTTTCACTTTTGAACTGCATTAAAGTTCGGTAACAATTAAAATCTTGGATTTGGAACCAAATTCCCTAAAGATGGAGTTGGCTGAACATTTCTCCATAGAGATTAGAAATTGTATATGTGGCGGGTAAGAAATACAGGTCCAGGTTTGAATGTTTCAAAATTTTAAGGCATCTATATTTTTCCTGCCTCTAGAAACAGGGAGCCAGTAGGGTTAAGCAAACATTTTGCTGTAAATGTAAGTTAGGAAATGTTGCTTTTTCAGGGAGTATGAATTGGTTTTGTTTAGGGTTTAGAATTCAAAAACATAAGTATGTCAAAAGGAAGCAAAGGCATAAGAACCTCTATAGGGATGACATCCACCCTCTGCTTTTGAATATTAAAATATTTTCAGTGTATCTCATTAATTTAAAATGACAGGTCTCCCCCCTCGAAGAATGTAGTGCAAAGCATTTTTGAAGTAGAAGAAGAGTTGACTTGTAACCCATTTTAATTGGATCACAGTGCATAGTTTAATCAGCCAAAGAGAAATGAGGAACAATATTTAATTAATCTGCAGGAGCAACAAAATGTTTCAAAGGAGCATTTGCAACTAAATTCCTTTTTTTAAGCCTACACTTTCCTCTCCTACTCAACAGCACCAGCCAACGCAGGTATGTAATTCTTAACTTTTGCAGAGGCCATACTTTATTTGGGTGGTATCCAACTTAGTCCTACTCAGAGAAAACCCACTGAAATTAACACACCTAAACTAATCATGTCCAGTAATTACAATGGGTCAACTTGGAGAAGGACTACCATCAGATGCATATTTTTTTGTAATTTGATGTTCCATAATGTTCATTCATGATAACATCCACTTTCTTATACACAAAAAGTCTATCATAGAAGGGCAAATTGAATCAGAAAATGTATGTACGTACAGGAATGCTTATGAACAGTGTATTCCGTTCTCATGCTTGGGCTGAGTTTGGGCAGAATGCAGAGCTTTGTGTATCTGTAAAAGCATTATAAAGCTTTGAAATATGATCCATTCGGGGCATTCATTCATTACTTTTTTCGTCCAACCTTTCATTTATACTCCTGTACAGGCTGCTAGATGGGACGCGGGTGGCGCTGTGGGTTAAACCACCGAGCCTAGGACTTGCCGATCAGAAGGTCAGTGGTTCGAATCCCCGCGATGGGGTGAGCTCCCGTTGCTCAGTCCCTGCTCCTGCCAACCTAGAAGTTCAAAAGCACATCAGAGTGCAAGTAGATAAATAGGTACCACTCCAGCGGGAAGGTAAATGGCGTTTCCGTGCGCTGCTCTGGTTTGCCAGAAGCGGCTTAGTCATGCTGGCCACATGACCCGGAAGCTGTACGCCGGCTCCCTCAGCCAATAAAGTGAGATGAGCGCTGCAACCCCAGAGTCGGCCACGACTGGACCTAAGGGTCAGGGGTCCCTTTACCTTTACCTCTACAGGCTGCTAGGCAGGTCAGAGTGAGGCAGGGTTAAGGTTAACCAATATGATGGCTTCCAGAAGTTCTAGGGGCTCAAACTTCCATTGTCTGTGAACATTGGCCATGCTGTCTAGAGATGATGGGAATTGGAGTACAATTCCCGGGATCACATTCACCCGGTGCTATACCAGCTGCACTGGCTCCCTGTGGATCAGGTTTAAGGTGCTGGTTTTAACCTTTAAAGCCCTTAACGGCCTAGGACCCTCGTACCTACGGGACTGCCTCTCCTGGTATGTCCCGCAGAGGAGCTTACGGTCTTCAAACAAAAACATCTTAGAGGTCCTGGGCCACAGGGAGATTAGGCTGGCCTCAACCAGAGCCAGGGCTTATTCGGCGGTGGCCCCGATCTGGTGGAACGCTCTGGCAAGCCTGACCCCCTCCTTTGGCAATCCTCACAGAACTCTAGCCCAATGGTTGCCATTAATCTGATTTGAATTGATTTTATAATGAAATGATTTTAGAATGTTGTATCATTTTAAAGTTGTTAGCCGCTCTGAGCCCGGCTTCGGCTGGGGAGGGCGGGATATAAATAAAATTTTATTATTATTCATTATTATTACAACAACCACCTCTGGAAGAGAGGGCACTACCGTTTTACGATAGGCTACATCTCAACTAGGGATGCAGGTGGCGCTGTGGTCTAAACCACAGAGTCTAGGGCTTACCGATCAGAAGGTCGGCAGTTTGAATCCCCGTGACAAGTGAGCTCCTGTTGTTCAGTCCCAGCTCCTGCCAACCTAGCAGTTTGAAAGCACATCAAAGTGCAAGTAGATAAATAGTTACCGCTCCAGCTAGAAGGTAAACGGCGTTTCTGTGTGCTCTGGTTTGCCAGAAGTGGCTTAGTCATGCTGGTGACATGAAGCGGAAGCTGTACGCCGGCTCCCTCGGCCAATAAAGCAAGATGAGCACCGCAACCCAGAGTCAGCCACAACTGGACCTAATGGTCAGGGGTCCCTTTACCTTTACCTTTACATCCCAACCATTGGCTGTTTCAGAAGAGGGCATTAGGGCTGGATTAATCTCATGTACTTCACTCTCTTTCTCCCCCTAAAACAGAGGGTTGGTAGGGCTTTGAGGAACTCTTCCAAAATTCCTCCTGGATTTGGGAGTTCCAAATGACCGGGTCTTCTTTCCAAAACAGAATAAATGGGAATTAGATTTGCCTGCCACTCCAGCCAACTTTCCCATTCACATGTATTCATTAATGAAACACTGCCCCCCCCAAAAGGGTGTGCGTTCGTGTCCTGGCATTGTACATTCATTTGCATCATTACCATTTTTGTCTCATAGGATGCAGGGATGGGGAGAATTTATATTCTGTTTGCACATAAAGGCAAATCTACCTATTCCGCACTCTTCAGAAACCAAAAGCACAGCCATCCTTTGACTTCACACTACATCTGAATTTTGCAATTCACTTCTCTGGTTAAATACTGTTTGCATACATGCATAAACTAGAGTTAATGCATATATTAGTGAGAATGTATTATATTATCAGAAATTGCCTTGTAGAAATGTTTGCATTAGGCAAAATTGTATACACAAAGATGGGTATTGGGAGAAATTCGTATTAGAATGCTGCTGAAATTTCACTGGGCCTTTAAAAATAAACAAACTACAAAGTCTAGTGGAAATGGGAATAAGTGAATTTAAAGCTGGCCGGAGTGTGGGGGTTAGTGGGGAAGAGAGATTTCCCCATTCCTAGCGGTATAACACATGTATGGATCTGTATAATAATAAACCACTACATTTTTTTTTTAAAAAAACATTCAATCATACACAGGATCTCATCAAAATTGTGCTTGTGTGTTTTATCTACCATGCATACCTGTACTGTATTCTTCTGTTTGGAAGTTACCGGTAATTTAATAAATTGTCCTAGTTAAGCCAGAAATCAGACGGAGAGGAAGCATGGAGCAGACCAGGTAAAATAATCATGGAGTAGCATGTTTGATGTTTTATCGTGTTTTTAATATCTGTTGGGAGCCGCCCAGAGTGGCTGGGGAAACCCAGCCAGAAGGGTGGGGTTTAAATAAATTATTATTATTATTATTATTATTATTATTATTATTATTATTATTATTATAGAAATCTTCTCATGCCTAAGAATATAGCTGCAGTCACGGAAACAAGCTATTAGACTGACGTGCCTGCCCATATACTATTATTAGTGATGCTTTTATAACCCTTAATTCCAAACTAGACTTCTAAGTGGCTCACGGTTATTAAAATATTACTGGTAGCATCGTATAGTTACCAAACTTTATTTCATAAATTTTATATACTACTTAATTGCAAAGAAAAATCCCCCCCAAATCAACAAGGTTTACAAAAAGAATAAACCAGTGAAATAGTAAAAACAATTAAAACACTGAGGAAATTAAACCCAGCAATAAAATAAAGACACAGCAGCATTCCAGATAGGCTTGTCTAAACAAAAATGTTTTTAGCAAGCACCAAAAAGAGCACAATAGAGTTTCCAAGTCCTGCCTATTGAGCATTTCTCCTGATTTCTTTGCACAATGATCACAAGGAGATTTTATATTGTTGAGTAATAATAATAATAATTTATTATTTATACCCCACCCATCTGGTTGGGTTTCCACAGCCAGAATATTAAAAACATAACAAAACAGCAAACTTTAAAAACTTCCCTAAACAGGGTTGCCTTCAGATGTCTTCTAAAAGTCAGACAGTTGTTTATCTCCTTGACATCTGATGGGAGGGTCAATTCAAATGTAGCCCCACGTAGAGCGCATTGCAGTAGTCCAAATGGGAGATAACCAGAGCATGCACCACTCTGGCAAGACAGTCCACAGGCAGGTCGGGCCTCAGCATTCATTCTGATTTGTTTTGCAGGGAGGTTATACAACATTGCCTCAAGCAATGTTAAGTGGCACTTTCAAGAGCATTTCCCCATCGTTAGGGTGAAGGGAAGAGTGGGTTTGTTTCATAACAGTGCTAAGTTGGTCCTCTTTAATTCCACAACCTGAACTAGCTGACTAAATCCCACCTGGAAGCTCTCAGAGATTCTTCTAACACACTGTATTTTAAACTGCACTATCATTGTTGTTTATGTTGTGCAAAGAATGGATGAACATTAACTCTGCAATTATGAACAGCGTTTCCCACATGCTTTTTCTTTGTGTTTTCAAGCGAAATCCTGGCAAATGAAAGAGGAATGGGAGAAGGAAATATTACATCCTGGACAGTTTTCCTTCTTGTCGGGCTTCAGCACCAGAGGTCACCCAGGGTTTTTCTTGGTCTGATGCTTTTCATGTTTGTAATAGCTCTGGTGGGAAACGGACTCCTTCTTTTCCTAATGAGAACGGACTCTGGCCTGCAGACGCCAATGTACTTCTTCCTCAGCCAACTAGCCTTCATGGACCTCTGCCAGGTTCTCTCGATTGTTCCTTCCATGACAGTGAATTTTGTAACCCAGAGATATGACACTTCACTCTGTGGGTGTGTCGCCCAGATTGCTGTCACGCTGACACTGGGCGGAGCAGAATGCCTGATCCTGGCTATCATGTCCTATGATAGGTATGTGGCTATTTGCAGGCCCTTGCAATATCCAATCCTCATGAGAGGGGAAATCTGCTATCTTCTGTCAGTAGCGGCCTGGTGTTGGTCTTCTGTGCAGGCCCTAACCTGTTCCCTCTATGTTCTGCCTCTTCCCTACTGCAAATCCAATGTGATCAACCATTACATGTGTGATTATCCAGCCCTTGTTCAGTTGTCCTGCTCTGACAATTCTGCCTTCAATAAAGTCACATATTTGGGGGATTTCCTAGTTTTTCTCATCCCCATCTCAGTCATCCTGGCTTCCTACATAGCCATCCTACTTCAAGTTCTCAGAGCACGCTCCTCTGGAAGTAGCCACAAGGCCTTGGGGACCTGCTTGTCCCATTTGTGTGTGGTGGGGATCTTCTACGGATCGGCCATTTTGATGTACATGACCCCTGCGTCCTCCTACACACCAGAGAAGTCCATGGTTATCATAGCCTTTTGCACCATGGTCCCTGCCTTAACGAACCCTTTTATATACAGCCTGAGGAACCGGGATGTGTTGGCGGCATTGAGAAAACTCCGTGCAAAATGTACAGTGCTTAAAATTATTTGTTAGATAAACATATCGGCAGGTTCTGGAGGAGCCAGCGAAATCCACTTCCGGAAATATAATGGAAGGTTATGAAGAAGGACAGAAGCAATGTCTGTTTATAGACTGTCCATACTAGTCCCCCTCAGCCCCCATCCTGCCTCCTTGGCTACTCTGAAGAATCCACCTCATGCAATAGCCAAACCAATGTGATCAGTTTCCACCTCTTTATTCCACCCCCACCTTCTTTGCAGTGCCTTCCTTGTTTCCCGTGCCTTTGCTGTGCTGGTGTTTGAAGTCTAGATAAGTGTCACACTTGACACTTGAACACTTTGGGTGACCTTTCGGTTCACCTTTGGGTGGGGAAGTGCCTTTGCGGGCACCATTCTGAGCCTTTTTCAGCTTGGTTGGGAAGTCAGTCATTTAATGATATCTAATTTGCTGCTTACCATGTTGTTGGAAATGAAACACCGGTCCGAAGACTGGGGTCCTGGGACCCTTAAAATAAAACCTGAACAAAATTGGTGAAGCAGCAAAATGTTTCTAGAGACATACTTGCAAGGATGGGCTTCCAAAAACAGGCACACCCACCATTTAGTAAAACACAAATGTTTATCACAAGTTCCTCCCCTGTCCTCCATTGGCTGGAGGCTCACCCCTGTTGACATCTCCTATCCCTCTAAATCCAGGGACCATCACACCTAATTACTTTTACTCAAATAAGGCAGGGTGTTCCTATGCTTTCACACATCTACTCAAGTGATAAAGCCACATCCCAACCACCCCTTAGGCATGCATGAGATATGCCCTGCCCAAGCTTGCTGAGGTGTCCCGATAAACCATAGTCCAACAGCAATCCGCCCTGTTTTCGGGCATTCTTACCACAAGCCAGTAAAGATAAGCCTCTAAGTAAGTCCGTGGCTTCTTAGCTGTTGAAGCCATCTACTCAGATGCTGTAACTGTTTGAGGCCTTATAAGCTCTTAGGATATTATGAAAAAGCGACATTTTTATTCCTTACACATGTGCACCCACCAATGCCCAGAGTTTTCAGAGATATTCTGCAAGCATGTTAACATTAACATTAGCAAAGGGAGAAAGGATAGCAAAACCCTCTCTGTGGGTCATCTACCCAAGCTGAATGTGGAATGATTCATGACAGGGGGGGAAAGTCCTTCTTCACACAGCCCAGGGTTATGCTGTGGAAATCGCTACCACAACATGTAGTGACGACCATCAACTTGGACGACTTCAGAAATTCACAGAGGATTTGAGGGCTTGTCCAAATATCTGCTTGTCCCCTAGAAAGCAGTGGCGTAACATGGTGGTGGGAGCAGAGAACCTGTTGCCCCAGTCGCAAAATTGTTAGGGGCGCAAAATTTCAACACCCCGTGTTGCCTCCATACAGAAGCATGTTTCCATTGCTGGGCTCCTTTGAAAACAGCTTCTCCATGCAAACCAGGAAGTCTTTGCTGCACTGCTTTCCCTGTGTCCGTTGTTGTTCAACATATTTGTAAATGACTTGGATGAAGGAATTGAGGGGATGCTCATCAAATTTGTAGATGACCCCAAACTTGGAGGGGTGGCTAATGCCGTAGAAGACACAATCGGGATACCATATGACCTTAATAGGTTGGAGAACCGGGCCCAACTGAATTTCATAAGAGACAAATGCAAGGTTCTGCACTTAGGCAGGAAGAGTCAGCTGTACCAATATGAGATGGTTGGCACCTAGCTTGCCAGGAGTATATGCCAAAGGGATCTAGGGGTCTTAGTAGACCCACAATATAATAAAGCCTTAAGAGGAACAGTTGAGGGGAGCTGGGTATGTTTAGTCTGGAAAAGCAGAGACTGAGAGGAGATATGGTAGTCATCTTCAAATATGTCAAATATGGAAGAAGGAACCAGATTGTTTCCTCTTGCTCCAGAGAGTAGGATCTGAAGCTACAAAAAGGAGACTCCAACTACCGTAAACATCAGAAATAACTTTCTGACAATAAGAGCTGTTTGGCAGTGGAACAGGCTCCCATGACAGGTGATGGACTCTCCTTCCTTGTAGGTTTTTAAGCAGAGATTGGATGGTCATCTGTCATGGGTGCTTTAGCTGAGATTCCCACATTGCAGGGCGTTGGACTAGAAGACCCTTGAGGTCCCTTCCATCTTCAAAATGATATGATTCAAACTGTTGTTTTCGCCCAACCCACCACTGGCATGCAACCCCTAAAAGGTAGGTTGCAAGTCTTCCAAGTCTGCCCAATGCCATAAAACTAAAAAGGTAAAGGACCCCTGGACAGTTAAGTCCAGTCCAAGACGACTATGGAGTTGTGGCGCTCATCTTGCTTTCAGGCTGAGGGAGCCGGTGTTTGTCCACAGACAGCTTTGCAGGTCATGTGACCAGCATGACTCAACCGCTTCTGGCACAAGAGGACACCGTGACGGAAACCAGACCGCACAGAAATGCCATTTACCTTCCCACCACAGTGGTACCTATTTATCTCCTTGCACTGGTGTGCTTTCAAACTGCTAGGTTGGCAGGAGCTGGGACAGAGCAATGGGAGCTCACTCTGTTGTGGGGATTCAAACCACCAACCTTCGAATCGGCAAGCCCAAGAGGCTCCATGGTTTAGACAACAGCGCTATCCACATCCCAAAACCATAAGAAGTACCCTGCTGGCTCAGCCCTTTTAGTTGGGCATCCTGTTTTCACAGTGCCGAGCACCCCATGTCTGTGAGGAGCCCATAAGTAGGACCTCACCACTGAACATTTGAATCTTCTTCTTTTTTTATTGTTCAGTAGTTGGGTGGGAGCATTCATCCTCATCCACAACAACATTATAAAATACTGTGCAAGAAAGTTACAGCAACTTTGGGATGTGAAGTTTTCACTTTTGAACTGCATTAAAGTTCGGTAACAATTAAAATCTTGGACTCGGAGCCAAATTCCCTAAAGATGGAGTTGGCTGAACGTTTCTCCATTGGGATGAGAAATACTGGATTGGATATGTGGCGGGTGAGAAATACTGGTTCTGGTTTGAATGTTTCAAAATCAAAAGGCATCTATCTTTTCCCTGTCACTAGAAACAGGGAGCCAGTTTGGCTAAGCAAACATTTTGCTGTAAAAGTAGCTTAGGATATTTTCTGACGTATGCATGTTGCTTTATAAGAGAGTATGAATTGGTTTTATTTATTGTTTGGAATTTTTTAAATCAAGCATGTTAAAGGGAAGCAAAGGCACATGTAGCTCTGCAGCCATGAATATAGGTCAGGGCATTCCTCCCTGCTACTTTTGAATATAAAACAAATGTGAACCTTTCTCATCAATGAAGAAGACATATCTCTTTTTCACATAGAACGTAGGATAAATTATTTTTGCAGTAGAAGAAGAGTTGTCACCCCTTTAAATTTGGGGAGCTATGGCAGTAGTAATGATTGAAAAAGATTTAATTAACACAACAGAAGCATGAATGTTTTTCAACGGCTATTTCATTTTAAGAAACTAATTTTTCTCCCTTCTGGATGTTGTAAACAGAAGCGGTCGGCACAGGTATGTAATTCTTAACTTTTGTAGAAGTCATAGTTACTTTGGATTGCATCCAGTTCCATAGCCCCATGGAATTTAATGGACCTAAGTTAGTTCTGGCCATTAATTTCAATGGGGCTACTCTGGATGCAATCTTTTGAAGTGTGATGGTCCATCATGTTAATTCATGATAACACTCACTTATTTTTACTCAGAAACCTTGCAAGCATATGGTTAACGCAAGAATATAATCAAACAAGAAAATGTATTTATTTATTGAGTGTATTTTAGTTAATTTCTATCCTGCCTTACCCTCCAGGAATGGCCAAGGGATTAAAAAGAGAGCGAGATAAATCCAAATTAGGGATGGGTTTATTTCATTTCATTTCATTTCATTTCATTTCATTTGCATTAAAATGAATTCACACTTCCAAAACCACCATGCCAATTGAAACACCGCTGTCCTTCATCTTTTCCCAACCAATGTGTAAGGACAATTGCTTGCAAAAATGTGTATTATTAGGAGAAACTAGCACTAAATGGCACCTGAATTTCCTGAGTATTTTTTAAATTATTATTCATTGCAAATAGCTGTGGGAATGTCGAGAACTGAATTTAAGACTGGAAAAATGGGAAAACATAACTGCTTACCATATCAGTAAAAAGCAATTTGGATTGGATTGGACCGTAACAGTGACAGCTCCACACACCTATTTTCAGAATTTTGCATCAGATAAAATGTAAAATGTATTGATTTAGAATGTGTAAGAATCTGTGTTTTCTAGGAAGTTTGGAAATGTACATTTTAATGTCAGGGTAATAAAATCCATTTGAATGTTTTGCTAATGTTTTCAAAGAGTTCAGTCCTGAAGACATATAGACTAGCAGAATAAGATTCCGGCATCTTTGCCTTACATCCTAATATCCATTAAATTAAGCAACATTTATTATCATTGCATTCCTCCTGTACATGTGCTATCTTTAATTCTGGCTCACTATTCCAAGGTGACAGAGTTAGGCTACAATCCTAACCCCACTTCCCTGGGAGTAAGCCTTATTGAATTCAATAGGACTTACTTCTGACATGGTCAGCTCTTTGAGCACTTTAAGGCTCTGTGAATGGTGAAGATTATTGTCTTCTTTAAATACTGAAAGGCTCTGATAGTTGTCACTATTTTGCAGCCATACACATGATTGCATCAAGATGGTGATTTGTCTTTAGTTTCTTGCAGTGTTTTGCTGCAATAAGGTGCCTTTTGTTTTGTTTCCAATGTCATGCACATTCATAATGTAGACAAGATGAAAAGATAGATCCAAACTGAAAGAGATGATTGTTGAGACAAGTAATAAATTCTCCAGTTTAGAAATTCACCTGGTTGAACCAGAAATCAGGTAGTGTGTAAATATGGAGCAGACCGGATAAATAATAAAAGAGTAGAAACAGAAATATTTGCATTCCTAAGGATTTGCTTGCAGTCAGCAAAATGTGTTATTCGACTGAATTACCTACCCATTTGTTATTAGCAGTAATATTTATATAACGCTTGGCATCAAAATACGCTTCTAAGCGATTTACATGTATGAAAATAGGATTGGAGCACTTTCAAGACACCTGCTTATTGAGCATTTATCCAACTTTGAGGGCCAATTAAATGAGATTGCATTATATTACACTTTCCCATGCATTTCCCCACCTTCTGTTGCCCAGAGGGGGCAGCAGCAGGGGGGAACAGAAGTAGGTTTGTTGCACAAAAGAACCCAATCCACATTAACTGAGAAACCGGAATTTGCTGCTATGCCATTGAATCCCACAAGCAAAGTAGTGAGAATCTGGATGCACCCAGAGGGACCTCTAACATATTGGGCAGTATATGGACTTTAATGCATTCAGTAGAATGCTCTTCCCTCCAGCTGTCCCATTGAACCCTCAAAATCTCAGCTGGAGGGTTGGGAACCCCTAAACATTTTGGGGGGACTCATGGGGGGAGTAGAGAAGAGGAGGTCTTGTTGCACCAGCAGAACTAATTGTGCAGAGCATTGGACACAATCCATTATGTTAAAAACTGCTCTCTTTTTTGTTGTTTATGTTATGTGTACAATGGATTCAACCTTACAATTTGGCACATCACTTCTCACATGTCTTCTCCTTGAGTCTACAGGTGAAATTTGGGCAAATGCAGGAGGGATGGGAGAGGGGAATTCAACGTCATGGACCGTATTCCTTCTTGTTGGACTTCAGCATCAAAGGTCACCTATGGTTTTCCTTGGTGTGATCTTCTTCATGTTCATAGTAGCTCTGATAGGGAACAGCCTCCTTCTTTTTCTGATCAAGACAGACTCTGGTCTGCAGACTCCAATGTATTTTTTCCTCAGCCAACTAGCCTTCATGGACCTCTGCCAAGTTCTCACCATTGTTCCCAAAATGGCAGTGAATTTTGTAACCCAGAGCTACAGCATTTCACTCTATGGTTGTGTCGTGCAGATCTCTGTCATACTGCTCTTGGGTGGGTCAGAATGCCTCATCCTGGCGACCATGTCATATGACAGGTATGTGGCTATCTGCAGGCCGTTACAATATCCAGTTCTCATGAGGAGCAAAATCTGCAACATCATGTCAGTTGCTGCCTGGTTTTGGTCTTCTGTGCAGGCCTTGACCTGTTCCCTTTATGTACTGCCACTTCCCTACTGCAAGTCCAATGTGATCAACCATTACATGTGTGATTATCCAGCCCTTGTTCAGTTGTCCTGCTCTGACAATTCTGCCTTCAATAAAGTCACATATTTTGGGGATTTCCTAGTTTTTCTCATCCCCATCTCAGTCATCCTGGCTTCCTACATAGCCATCCTACTTCAAGTTCTCAGAGCACGCTCCTCTGGAAGAAGCCACAAGGCCTTGGGGACCTGCTTGTCCCATCTGTGTGTGGTTGGGATCTTCTACGTTACGGCCATTTTGACGTACATGACACCTGCTGCTTCCTATTCAGCACAAAGGGCCATGATAAACACTGTGTTTTTTACCATTGCGCCTGCCATGATGAATCCTTTCATATACAGCCTGAGGAACCGGGACGTCTTAGCAGCACTGAGAAAGCTCTTTGCAAGATGCACAATGTGTCAATGATTTCAGCAGGATACAGAATGGCAGGTACCATCCCTTTGGAATTTATGCAAGGGCTGAAATTTAGCTGGAAGGAACTTAAGTGAGAGATACAAAATTTGTCAAAGGATGCTTCAGATGGGCGTATTATTGTGGGATTCTTGCTACTCACGTGTGAACAGAGTCTTGAAACCAGAGTCTGCTTTAATTAAATGGTTTTTAGTTGTTGTCATTGTTCATGTTGTTTTACTGTAAAACGACTTGGAAATATTTTATGGGGCATCATTCGTAAATCAAATCAACTACTAAGTAAATGAATAACACAGGTTTTCAACAGTGCCCATTTGGTGTTCTTGGCATTGAAATGTGTGGCTGTATTCCCCAACCCTCACCATTTAATTCAGATTTATTTTCTCTGGGGAAAATCATATGTATGTCTGTGGGTGGGTGGAGGGGGTGAATGCGTGCATAATGTTTCGAACAACCCCTTAATAGCCTGATTTTATGACTGCTGAAACTTTTATTGGAATTATGCATAATTGGAAATTTTTGGAATGCCCTAAAACATTGTATAAATTCTAAGGGTCATTTCCCCTGTCTAATATATAACCTACAGTGAAAGAGCTGGGCATATTCTGGGCTGCCAGCTCCACCACCTCTCCTGAGAGACTCTTCCACTGACCAACAGCTTTTACTGTCAGAACGTTTTATGAGAGTTTAGTCAGAATCTGCTTTTCTGCAACTTGAAGTCTTTGCCTCGAGTCCTACCCTCAAGAGCAGGAGAAAACAAGCATGCTCCCTCTTCCATGTGACAGCCCTTTACTTATTTGAAGATGGCTATCATATCTCCTCACAGTCTCCCCTTTTCCAGGCTGAACATACGCAGCTCCTTCAAGCATTCCTCGTAAGGAATGCTTTCCAGACCCTTAATCATCTTGGTTGCTCTCCTGTAAACACGTTCCACCTTGTCAACATCCATCTTAAATTGTGTTGCCCAGAATTGGACACAGTATTCCAGGTGTGGACTGACCAAGGTAAAATAGAGTGCTTCTATGACTTCCCTTGATCTGGACACTATACTTCTCTTGATGCATTCTAGAACAGCATTAGCTTTTTTTGCTGCTGCATCACACTGTTGTCTCATGTTAAGTTTGTGGCTCACCAAAACCCCTAGACCCTTTTCACATGTACTGCTTGTAAGCCAGGTGTCCCCCATCCTTTATTTATGCATCTGGTTCTTCCTGCTTAAGTCCAGAACTGTCCATTTGTCCCCTATTGTCCTTAAAATGAAAAACACCAACACTAACACAGGGACCAAGGAAAGCAGACAGCGAGAGATGCAGGCAGAAGAAAAAGGCCGGGATGGATCTGGATTGGCTCTGCAGCTTCTGCCTGTGTTTGTCTCTGGAAGCAGCAGCGTGCTGATTAACTCCAGCAGTGGCTCCTGCAGGTCCATTCCAGCCTTTTCCTCCTGCCTCTGTCAGTTTTTGTCTCCCAGCTTCGTCTCCATCCACGTTCTGCTGGCCACCATTTGTCTCTTTACCCTTTCCGTGTCCCTGTTTGTTTGTCTTGACTTTCCCTATCCCTTCTTCCTTTGCTGAAATAATTTTTACAAAATCCCTGGGGGTACACCCAAATGAAATATGCTGTGCATGCCTACACAAGTGGGGAGTGTGTGTGTGTGTGTGTGTGTGTGTGTGTGTGTGTGTGTGAAGTCTCCCTAGTCCGCCCCCTACCATAAAACCACAAGGAGAGTCCTTCTGGATCAGCCCAAAGGCCCTTTTAGCTGAGCATCCTGCCCACCACCACATGTCTGTGAGGAACCCATAAGCAGAACCTGAGCACCGAACAGGTGAATCTTCTGCTGCTTTGTTGCCCAGTAAATGCGTAGGAACATTCATCATCTTCACTATCCTCAATATTATCATATATGTCTGAATGTGAGGCGTGAAGGCTGCTTCCGGCAAGGCCCATTCCAACTGGCTTAGGGTGCGGGGCCCACACTCACCCAGACCTACTAAGAGGCTCCTCATGAGGTCAGAGGAACATCACCCGGTTATTGTTTTATTGTTTTATTGATTTAATATGTGGTACATCTCTTTGAGCTTTTTATTTAAAATATAAAGAGGAATTGAAATTAAAAATACATATATACTGTCCAAGAATGCATCTTCAGCATCTTCAGACGGTGAGTGGTAGGAACTTTTCAATTTTGAACTGCAACGAAGTTTGGTAACAATTAAAATAATGGTTTGGGAGCAGATTCCCTCAGGGTGGAGCTGGCGGAGCATTTCTCCATGGAGAGTAGAAATGCTAGATTGGAAATGTGCCAGGTGAGAAATCCTGGTTCTGGTCTGAATGTTTCAGAATCAAAAGGCAGATATATATTTCCTGCTTCTAGAAACAGGGAGTCAGTGGAGCTAAGCAAACATTTCGCTGTAAATGTATGTTGGGAAATTTTCAGAGATATGCTTTATCAGGGAGGTTGAATTGGTTTGTTTAGGTTTTGGAATTTTAAAAATCAAGCATGTCTAAAGGAAGCAAAGGCACATGTAATTCTGCAGCTCTGAATATAGCTCATGGCATTCCTGAATGTGAAATTCCTTATTAATAAAGAAGGCATTTCTCTTTTTCTCAAAGAATGGGAAATCTTTTTTGCGGTAGAGGATGAATTGCCACCCCTTTGAAATTGGGGGGGGGGGTAAAACAGTAGTTATTATTGTAAAAAATTAATTAACACAACAGAGGGATCACAGTTTTTCAACCGAGCCTTGAGAATTAATTTTCATTTTAAGAAACTAAACTTTTCTCCCTTCCTGCTGTTGTAAACAGAAGCGGTCGACACAGGTATGTAATTCTGAACATTTGTAGAAGTCATAGTTATTCTGGATGGTATCCAACTCTGTAGCCCCTTGGAAATCAACGGACCTCAGTTAGTCCTGGCCATTCATTTCAACAGATCTACTCTGAGTAGAACTAAAATGGGATGCAATCTCTTGCCACATGATGGTCCATTATGCTGATTCGTGATAACACCAATTTAATTGTACTTAAGAACCTTGCAAGCTTATGGTAAATAAAAAAATATATTCAAACAGGAAAATGTATATATTTATTTAGCTTATGTATATTCCTCTTAGATATTTTCTATCCTGCCATACCCTCCAGGAAAAGTCAAGGCATGAGAAACAGGTATTTTTATAAACCAGATTTCATTTGAAAGTGAGACTTGGCACGACACATATTATTTATTCCCACATTTTCCCTGTGTGGCACTTCAAAATGTACATGAGATAAAATATTCTGCTGGAAACAATTTACTACACGACTCATGGTTTTGCAGCTGTAAAGCAACTGAGCTACAACAGCCTGGCATTGGTATTCTTTAGCTGTATCATAGACACCGGGCTTAACACCTGCCATCCATATCCTTTCATTTCAAACAGGAATATTTATGAACAGAGTATTCCATTCTCATGCTTAGGCTGAGTTTAGCTAGGATGGGGAGTTTTTTGTCTCTATAAGAACATGATAAAGCTTTGATAAATGACCCGTTATTGTGCATTCATTTTTTAAATATTGAGTTTGCCCTTTCCTTTATACCCATAACAGCCTTCTGGATAGGTTAAAGTAAGGCAGGGGCCGCCTACATGATGCCATCCAGATGTTGGAGCTATAGAACCCATCATCCCTGAGAACCGGCCACAATTTAAAAACCTGCCTTAGATAAGTTGAGAAAGGGGTAGTGCTATGGATCTGGAGGGACAGGAACATGGTCCTTCCGGTGGTTGCATGTTAGAGATTTCCCTCCTATAGCGGTGAATCTGGATCCCAAGTGACCCATTTCCACTGAAAAAGAACTGCAATGGGCTTCAGCGAAACAACATTGCAAAAGTCCCAAGCAAAAGTCCCAGCAATCAGCGATATGAAAGGAGAAGTTGGGGCTGGATCAACCTCAAACACCTTATTCCCCTTTCCCTTCTAAAACACAATGTTGGCTGGATTTTCAGGAATTATCTTACCATTTCCCAAGCCTTTCTGCACCTTTTGTGGTGGGGAGAGGGGGACAGGCATAGCACAAAAGCACCCAAGCCACATTAACTGAGCAAACCTAAGCTGCTGTTATGCCATTGAATTCCACAAGCAAAATACAATGGTAAAATTCATGTCAAATTGCTGTTTTAGGGGTTGCTTTCATCGTCTGGAATAGATTAATCCGTTTTCCTTTACTTTCCATCAGAAAGCACGCCTTGGTTAAAGTCTCCTTTGGTTTAAGACTGGACTTCCAGAACAGATTAAGGTTGTAAACCAAGGTACAACTGTAGTGAGAATCTGGATGCACCCAGAGAGATTTCTAACATATTGGGCAGTATCCAACATTGAAGATCTGCCTGCAAAATGGACTTCCATGCATTCAGTAGAACTTCCTCTTCCCTCCAGCTGCCCCACAGAACCCTCAAAATCTCAACTGGAGGGTTGGGAACCCACAAACATATTTTGGGGACTCTTGGAGGAGAGAAGAGAAGTCTTGTTGCACAGGCAGAACTAAGTGTGAGGAGCATTAGACACAATCCATTATATTAAAAACTGTTCTCTTTTTGTTGTTTATGTTATGTGTACAGTGGATTCAAGACTACAATTTGGCACACCACATCTCACAAGTCCTCTTCTTAAGCCTTCAGGCAAGTGAAGGAGGAATGGGAGAAGGGAATATGTCATGGACCGTGTTCCTTCTGGTTGGACTTCAGCATCAAAGGTCACCTATGGTTTTCCTTGGTGTGATCTTCTTCATGTTCATAGTAGCTCTGATAGGGAACAGCCTCCTTCTTTTTCTGATCAAGACAGACTCTGGTCTGCAGACTCCAATGTATTTTTTCCTCAGCCAACTAGCCTTCATGGACCTCTGCCAAGTTCTCTCCATTGTTCCCAAAATGACGGTGGATTTTGTAACCCACAGCTACAGCATTTCACTCTACGGTTGTTTTGTGCAGATTTCTGTCACAATGCTCATGGCAGGGGCAGAGTGCTTCATCCTGGCGACCATGTCATATGACAGGTATGTGGCTATTTGCAGGCCGCTGCAATATCCGGTTCTCATGAGGAGGAAAATTTGCATCATCATGTCAGTAGCTGCTTGGTTTGGGTCTTCTGTGCAGGCCTTCACTAGTTCCCTTTATGTACTGCCCCTTCCCTACTGCAAGTCCAATGTGATCAGACACTACATGTGCGATTACCCAGCCCTTGTTCAGCTGTCCTGCTATGACAACTTGGCATATAATATAACAGCATACTTTGCTAATTCCATGTTCCTTGTCATCCCCATCTCAGTCATCCTGGCTTCCTACATAGCCATCCTACTTCAAGTCTTCAGATCACGATCCTCTGGAAGAAGCCACAAGGCCTTGGGGACCTGCTTGTCCCATCTCTGTGTGGTGGGGATCTTCTTTGTTACGGCCATTTTGACATACATGACACCTGCTGCTTCCTATTCAGCACAAAGGGCCATGATAAACACTTTGTTTTTTACCATTGTGCCTGCCATGATGAACCCTTTCATATACAGCTTGAGGAACCGGGACGTCTTAGCAGCACTGAGAAAGCTCTTTGCAAGATGCACAATGTGTCAATGATTTCAGCAGGATACAAAATGGCAGGTACCATCCCTTTGAAATTTAGCCAGGGCCTGAAATTTATCTAAGGCTGCTTCAGATGGGCGTATTATTGTGGAATGGGTGCTACTCACGTGTGAACAGAATCTGGAAACAGAGTCTGCTTTACTTAAATTGTTCTTATTTGTTGTCATTGTTCACATTGTTTTCTGTAAAACCACTTGGAAATATGTTATGGGGCATCATTCGTAAATGGAATCAATTAAGTAAATGAATAACACAGGTTTTCAACAGTGCCCATTTGGTGTTCTTGGCATTGAAATGTGTGGCTGTATTCCCCAACCCTCCCCATTTAATTCAGATTTATTTTCTCTGGGGAAAGTCATATGTATGGAGGTGGGGGTGGTACGCATGCGTAATGTTTCGAACAACTACTTTGCAGTACCTGAATGTCCTATTTGCATCATTACCGCTATATGATTTGTGATGGTAGCAAAAAATGAATCCCAACATTCATACTGTACATATGCATATACATATACATATACATATACATATACATATACATATATATATGTGCAATAACCTTCAGTGATGGAGCTGGGCATATTCTGGGCTTCCAACTCCACCAACTCTCCTGAGAGACTGTTCCACTGACCAACAGCTGTTACTGTCAGAAGGTTTTTCTGAATGTTTAGTCAGAATCTCCTTTTCTGCAACTAGAAGTCATTGCCTCCAGTCCAACCACCAAGAGCAGGAGAAAACAAGCATGCTCCCTCTTCCATGTGACAGCCCTTTACATATTTGAAGATGGCTATCATATCTCCTCACAGTCTCCCCTTTTCCAGGCTGAACATACGCAGCTCCTTCAAGCATTCCTCGTAAGGTTTACTTTCCAGATCCTTAATCATCTTGGTTGCTCTCCTATAAACACGTTCCAGCTCGTCAACATCCTTCTTAAATTGTGTTGCCCAGAAATGGACACAGTATTCCAGGTGTGGACTGACCAAGGTAGAATAGAGTGCTTCTATTACTTCCTTTGATCTGGACACTAGACTTCTGTTGATGCAGCCGAGAATAGGGTTAGCTTTTTTTTTTTTTTTTGCTGTTGCATCACACTGTTGACGCTTGTTAAGCCTGTGGTCCACCAAGACCTGTAGACCCTTTTCACATGTACTGCTTGTAAGCCAGGTGTCCCCCATCCTTTATTTGTGCATCTGGTTCTTCCTGCTTAAGTCCAGAACCGTACATTTGTCCCCTATTGCCCCTAAAATGAAAAACACCAACACTACCACAGGGACCAAGGAAAGCAGACAGAGAGAGATGTAGGCAGAAGAAAAAGGCCGGAATGGATCTGGATTGGCTCTGCAGCTTCAGCCTGTGTTTGTCTCTGGAAGCAGCAGCGTGCTGATTAACTCCAACAGTGGCCCCTGCAGATCCATTCCAGCCTTTTCCTCCTGCCTCTGTCACTTTTTTAATAAAAATAATAATAATAATAATAATAATAATAATAATAATAATAATAATAATAATAATAATAATAATTTATTATTTATACCCCACCCATCTGGCTGGGCCTCCCCAGCCACTCTGGGTGGCTTCCATAAAAACCAAAAATACAGTAAAATATCACACGTTAAAAACTTCCCTGAACAGGGCTGCCTTAAGATGTCTTCTGAATGTCAGGTAGTTGTTTATCTCTTTGGCATCTGCTGGAAGGGCGTTCCACAGGGTGGGCGCCACTACCGAGAAGGCCCTCTGCCTGGTTCCCTGTAGCTTTGCTTCTCGCAATGAGGGAACCGCCAGAAGGCCCTCGGCGCTGGACCTCAGCGTCCGGGCAGAATGATGGGGGTGGAGACGCTCCTTCAGGTATACTGGACCGAGGCCGTTTAGGGCTTTAAAGGTCAGCACCAACACTTTGAACTGTGCTCGGAAACATACTGGGAGCCAATGTAGGTCTTTCAAGACCGGTGTTATATGGTCTCGGCGGCCGCTCCCAGTCACCAGTCTAGCTGCCGCATTCTGGATTAGTTGTAGTTTCTGAGTCACCTTCAAAGGTAGCCCCACGTAGAGTGCATTGCAGTAGTCGAAGCGGGAGATAACCAGAGCATGCACCACTCTGGCGAGACAGTCCGCAGGCAGATAGGGTCTCAGCCTACGTACCAGATGGAGCTGGTAAACAGCTGCCCTGGACACAGATTTGACCTGTGCCTCCATGGACAGCTGTGAGTCCAAAATGACTCCCAGGCTGCGCACCTGGTCCTTCAGGGGCACAGTTACCCCATTCAGGACCAGGGAATCCTCCACACCTGCCCGCCTCCTGTCCCCCAGAAACAGTACTTCTGTCTTGTCAGGATTCAACCTCAATCTGTTAGCCGCCATCCATCCTCCAACCGCCTCCAGACACTCACACAGGACCTTCACTGCCCTCACTGGTTCTGATTTAAAAGAGAGGTAGAGCTGGGTATCATCTGCATACTGATGAACACCCAGCCCAAACCTCCTGATGATCTCTCCCAGCGGCTGCATGTAAATGTTGAAAAGCATGGGGGAGAGGACAGAACCCTGAGGCACCCCACAAGTGAGAGCCCAAGGGTCTGAACACTCATCCCCCCCCACCACTTTCTGAACACGGCCCAGGAGGAAGGAGCGGAACCACTGTAGGACAGTGCCCCCAGCTCCCAGCCCCTCAAGACGGTCCAGAAGGATGTTATGGTCAATGGTATCAAACGCCGCTGAGAGATCCAGCAGAACTAGGAAACAGCTCTCACCTTTGTCCCTAGCCCGCCGGAGATCATCAACCAGTGCGACCAAGGCAGTTTCAGTCCCATGATGAGGCCTGAATCCCGACTGGAAGGGATCCAAATGGTCCGCTTCTTCCAGGCGTGCCTGGAGTTGTTCGGCAACCGCTCGCTCTATCACCTTGCCCAAGAATGGAAGATTTGAGACTGGGCGATAGTTGGCCATTGTGGCCGCATCTAAAGATGGTTTTTTAAGAAGCGGTTTAATAACCGCCTCTTTCAGTGGGTCTGGGAAGGCTCCCTCACGGAGGGAAGCATTCACCACCCCACGAAGCCCATCGCCCAGTCCTTCCCGGCTAGCTTTTATAAGCCAGGATGGGCAAGGATCCAGGAGACAGGTGGTTGGTTTCACTCGTCCAAGCAGCCTGTCCACATCCTCGGAGGTAACAGATTGGAATTGATCCCACTCAACTTGACTAGACAGAACTCTAGCACTCTCCCGCCCCGGCCCTGCTCCCACGGTGGAGTCTACTTCTTCCCGAATCTGAGCGATTTTATCTGCAAAAAACTTTGCAAAATCATTGCAGGAGAATATGTGGCCCATACTGGGCCCCGATGTTACAGGTGGTTCCGCTAAATTGTGAACCACCTGAAAAAGTCTCCTGCTGCTGTTTTCTGCAGATGCAATAGAGGCGGCGAAGAAATTCTTCTTCGCTGTCGCTATCGCCACTTGGTAGGCTCGACGTTGAGCTCTAACCTGTGTCCGGTCAGATTCGGAATGAGTTATCTGCCACCGGCGCTCTAGCCGTCTCAACGATTGTTTCATTGCCCTCAGATCCGTGGAAAACCACGGGGCTCTCCGGGCTCCATGCAATCGGAGAGGGCGCTTCGCAGCCAAACAGTCAATAGCCCTGGTTAACTCCGCATTCCAGCGGGCCACCAGGGAATCAGCTGAAAGGCCATCAACATGGGATAAAGCATCCCCTACCACTCTCTGGAAACCATTTGGATCCATTAAGTGGCGGGGGCGGACCATCCGAATTGGTCCCACCTCCCTGCAGAGGGGATGGGTCGCAGAGAAGTCCAGTTGCACCAGGAAGTGATCTGACCATGGCACTTCTTTTGTTTCACTTTTACTTAGTGTCAGATCACCAACATCCATAGAGGTAAACACCAGGTCCAAGGCATGTCCGCGGCTATGGGTTAGGCCAGACTTATTCAGGGACAGCCCCATGGAGGCCATGCTTTCCACGAAGTCCCGAGCTGCCCCTTGTAAGGTCGTGTCGGCATGGATGTTAAAATCCCCTAGGACGACCAAGCTAGGTGTCTCCAGGAGAACATCCGCCACGACCTGAAGCAGCTCGGGCAGGGAATCCTTGGTGCAGCGGGGAGGTCGGTACACCAAAAGGAATCCTGTACTGCCCCTATTGCCCAACTTCCAGAACATGCACTCAGAAAACTGGGTCTTCCCAATAGGACGCCTGGTGCAAACTAATGACTTTCTAAAAATCACTGCAACCCCCCCTCCCCGCCCACATGACCTGGGTTGCTGTGCGTAAGAGAAGCCTGGTGGACAAGCAGCGGCAAGGACAGGCCCATCTGCTTCATCCAACCAAGTCTCTGTTACACATGCCAGGTCAAGTCCTCCATCCATGATCAAGTCATGGATGGCAGTGGTCTTATGAATCATTGACCTGGCATTGCACAGCAGCACCTTCAGGTCATGTGGGTATCCCTTGCTGATTCTAGTATCCATCCGGTCAGGACCAGACCCGGAGGCAGGAATAGTCCTCAGACAACGACTAAACCTGCCTCCTCTGTAATGACATGGTCTGGTCTTAGCGTAACTCCTCCTCCTACCTGTGATCACTGAGATCGGTTGTCCCAGTGCATTCCCCCCTGTGGAACATGCCCCAGCCATTTTGTCGGCTGGGGCCCACTCCCCGGCAGCCCTGACCCCTCCCCCTATCTTTTCCTTGTCCCTGTTTGTTTGTCTTGACTTTCCCTATCCCTTCTTCCTTTGCTGAAATAATTTTTACAAAATCCCTGGGGGCAAACCCAAATGAAATATGCTGTGCATGCCTGCACAAGTGGAGTGTGTGTGTGTGTGTGTGTGTGTGTGTGAGAGAGAGAGAGAGAGAGAGAGAGAGAGAGAGAGAGAGAGAGAGAGGTCTCCCTAGCCTAGTCCGCCCCCTACCATAAAACCACAAGGAGAGTCCTTCTGGATCAGCCCAGAGGCCCTTTTAGCTGAGCATCCTGCCCACCACCACATGTCTGTGAGGAACCCATAAGCAGAACCTGAGCACCGAACAGGTGAATCTTCTGCTGTTTCCTACTAAGATGCATAGGAACATTCATCATCATCACCATCCTCAATATTTGCTCTGTACTAATTTTAAGATTAGGGAGGGCAGGGCACAGATAAAAAAATATTTTTATTAATATTAAATTTGCCCAGCTGTGAGGCGTGAAGGCTGCTTCCGGCAAGGCCCTTTCCACCTGGCCTAGGGGGCGGGGCCCACACTCACCCAGACCTGCTAAGAGGCTCCTCATGAGCCCTGTGGAACATCACCGGCTACTGTTTTATTGTTTTATTGATTTAATATGTGGTAAACCCCTTTGAGGATTTTATTAAAAATATAAAGAGGTATAGAAATTAAACATCCATCCATCCATAATTTCCAAGAATGCATCTTCAGCATCTTTAGAAGGTGGTAGGAAGTTTTCACTTTGGAACTGCAATAAAGTTTGGTAACAATTAAAATAATGGTTTGGGAGCAGATTCCCTCAGGGTGGAGCTGGCGGAGAATTTCTCCATGGAGAGTAGAAATGCTGGATTGGAAATGTGCCAGGTGAGAAATCCTGGTTCTAGTCTGAATGTTTCAGAATCAAAAGGCAGATATATATTTCCTGCTTCTAGAAACAGGGAGTCAGTGGAGCTAAGCAAACATTTCGCTGCAAATGTACGTTGGGAAATTTTCAGAGATATGCACGTTGCTTTGTCAGGGAGCATGAATTGGTATTGGAATTTTAAAAATCAAGCATGTCAAAAGGAAGCAAAGGCTCATGTAATTCTGCAGCCCTGAATATAGGTCATGGCATTCCTCCCCCCTATTTTTGATTATAAAAAGATTCTGAACGTTCCTCATTAATTAAGAAGACATCTCTCTTTTTCTTAAAGAATGGAAGCGAAATCATTTTTGCGGTAGAGGATGAATTGCCACCCCTTTGAAACTGGGGAGCTATAACAGTAGTAATTATTGTAAAAAATTAATTAACACAACAGAGACATCACAGTTTTTCAACGGAGCCTTGGCAATTAATTTTCATTTTAAGAAACTAAACTTTCTCCCTTATTGCTGTTGTAAACAGAAGCAGTTGACACAGGTATGTAATTCTGAACATTTGTAGAAGTCATAGTTATTCTGTATTTCATCCAGCTCTGTAGCCCCATGGAAATCAATGGACCTCAGTTAGTCCTGGCCATTCATTTCAACAGATCTACTCTGAGTAGAACTAAAATGGGATGCAATCATGATGGTCCATTATGCTGATTCATGATAACACCAATTTGTTGTTGTTGTCGTTTAGTCGTGTCCGACTCTTCGTGACCCCATGGACCAGAGCTCTCCAGGCACTCCTGTCTTCCACTGCCTCCCACAGTTTGGTCAAACTCATGCTGGTAGCTTCGAGAACACTGTCCAACCATCTCGTCCTCTGTCGTTCCCTTCTCCTTGTGCCCTCCATCTTTCCCAACATCAGGGTCTTTTCCAGGGAGTCTTCTCTTCTCATGAGGTGGCCAAAGTATTGGAGCCTCAGCTTCACGATCTGTCCTTCCAGTGAGCACTCAGGGCCGATTTCCTTCAGAATGGATAGGTTTTATCTTCTTGCAGTCCATGGGATTTCCTTCAGAATGGATAGGTTTGATCTTCTTGCAGTCCATGGGACTCTCCTCCAGCACCATAATTCAAAAGCATCAATTCTTCGGTGATCAGCCTTCTTTATGGTCCAGCTCTCACTTCCATACATCACTACTGGGAAAACCATAGCTTTAACTATACCGACCTTTGTTGGCAAGGTGATGTCTTTGCTTTTTAAGATGCTGTCTAGGTTTGTCATTACTTTCCTCCCAAAAAGCAGGCGTCTTTAATTTTGTGACTGCTGTCACCATCTACAGTGATCATGGAGCCCAAGAAAGTAAAATCTCTCACTGCCTCCATTTCTTCCCCTTCTATTTGCCAGGAGTTGATGGGACCTGTGGCCATGATCTTCGTTTTTTTGCTGTTGAGCTTCAGACCATATTTTGCACTCTCCTCTATCACCCTCATTAAAAGGTTATTTAATTCCTCCTCACTTTCTGCCGTCAAGGTTGTGTCATCTGCATATCTGAGGTTGTTGATATTTCTTCCGGCAATCTTAATTCTGGCTAGGGATTCATCCAGCCCAGCCTTTTGCATGATGAATTCTGCATATAAGTTAAATAAGCAAGGAGACAATATATAGCTTTGTCATACTCCTTTCCCAATTTTGAACCAACCTGTTGTTCCATATCCAGTTCTAACTGTAGCTTCTTGTCCCACATGGAGATTTCTCAGGAGACAGATGAGGTGATCAAGCACTCCCATTTCTTTAAGAACTTGCCATAGTTTGCTGTGGTCGACACAGTCAAAGGCTTTTGCATAGTCAATGAAGCAGAAGTAGATGTCTTTCTGGAACTCTCTAGCTTTCTCCATAATCCAGAGCATGTTTGCAATTTGGTCTCTGGTTCCCCTGCCTCTTCTAAATCCAGCTTGCACTTCTGGGAGTTCTCAGTCCACATACTGCTCAAGCCTTCCTTGTAGAATTTTAAGCATAACCTTGCTAGCGTGTGAAATTAGTGCGATTGTGCGGTAGTTGGAGCATTCTTTGGCACTGCCCTTCTTTGGGATTGGGATGTAGACTGATCTTCTCCAATCCCCTGGCCACTGCCTAGTTTTCCAAACTTGCTGGCATATTGAGTGTAGCACCTTAACAGCATCATCTTTTAAAATTTTAAATAGTTCAGCTGGAATACCATCACTTCCACTGGCCTTGTTATTTGCAGTGCTTTCTAAGGCCCATTTGACCTCACTCTCCAGGATGTCTGGCTCAAGGTCAGCAACCACACTACCTGCAGTGTACGAGCCATCCATACATTTCTGGTATAATTCCTCTGTGTATTCTTGCCACCTCTTCTTGATGTCTTCTGCTTCTGTTAGGTCCTTACCACTTTTGTCTTTTATTATGGTAATCTTTGTACAAAATGTTCCTTTCATATCTCCAATTTTCTTGAACAGATCTCTGGTTCTTCCCATTCTGTTGTTTTCCTGTATTTCTTTGCATTGCTCGTTTAAGAAGGCCTTTTTGTCTCGCCTTGCTATTTTTTGGAAATCTACATTCAATTTCCTGTATCTTTCACTATCTCCCTCGCATTTTGCTTGTGTTCTCTCCCCCGCTATTTGTAAGGCTTCATTGGACAGCCACTTTGCTTTCTTGCATTTCCTTTTCATTGGGATGCTTTTCGTTGCTGCCTCCTGTATAATGTTGCGAGCCTCCATCCATAGTTCTTCAGGCACTCTGTCCACCAAATCTAGATCCTTAAACCTGTTCCTCACTTCCACTGTGTATTCATAAGGGATTTGATTTAGATTGTATAATAATAATAATAATAATAATAATAATAATAATAATAATAATAAATTTTATTTATATCCCGCCCTCCCCAGCCGAAGCCGGGCTCAGGGCGGCTAACAACAATCAAATAATCAAACAGTCAAATAATCACACATTCTAAAAATATTTCATTATAAAAATTAATTAAAATCAATTTTTACCGGCCCAGTGGTTTTTTCCTACTTTCTTCAGTCTAAGCTTGAATTTTGCTATAAGAAGCTGATGATCAGAGCCACAGTCAGCTCCAGGTCTTGTTTTTGCTGACTGTATAGAGCTTCTCCATCTTTGGCTGCAGAGAATATAATCAATCTGATTTCGATGCTGCCCATCTGGTGATGTCCATATGTAGAGTCGTCTCTTGTGTTGTTGGAAAAGCGTGTTTGTGATGACCAGCTTGTTCTCTTGGCAGAACTCTATTAGCCTTTGCCCTGCTTCATTTTGAACTCCAAGGCCAAACTTGCCAGTTGTTCCTTTTATCTCTTGATTCCCTACTATAGATTTCCAATCCCCTATAATGAGAAGAACATCCTTCTTTGGTGTCATTTCTAGAAGGTGTTGTAAGTCTTCATAGAATTGGTCAATTTCAGTTTCTTCAGCACCAGTAGTTGGTGCATAAACTTGGATTACTGTGATGTTAAAAGTTCTGCCTTGGATTCGTATCGAGATCATTCTATCATTTTTGAGATTGTATCCCAGTACAGCTTTTGCCACCCTTTTGTTGACTATGAGGGCCACTCCATTTCTTTTACGGGATTCTTGCCCACAGTAGTAGATATGATGGTCATCCGAACTGAATTCGCCCATTCCCATCCATTTTAGTTCACTGATGCCCAGGATGTCAATATTTATTCTTGCCATCTCATTTTTGACCACATCCAACTTGCCCAGGTTCATGGTTCTTACATTCCAGGTTCCTATGCAATATTTTTCTTTACAGCATTGGACATTCCTTTCGCTTCCAGGCATATCCGCAACTGAGCGTCCTTTCGGCTTTGGCCCAGCGCTTCATCAGCTCTGAACCTACTTGTACTTGTCCTTCGCTCTTCCTCAGTAGCATGGTTGGACGCCTTCCGACCTGAGGGGCTCATCTTCCAGCGTCATAACTTTTATATGCCTGTTGTCTTTGTCCATGGAGTTTTCTTGGCAGGGATACTGGAGTGGCTTGCCGGTTCCTCCTCCAGGTGGATCACGTTTGGTCAAAACTCTCCACTATGACCTGTCCACCTTGGGTGCCCTGCTCGGCATAGTTCATAGCTTCTCTGAGTTATTCAAGCCCCTTCGCCATGGCAAGGCAGTGATCCATGAAGGGGAACACCAAACACCAATTTACTTGTACTTAAAAAACTTGAAAGCGTATAGTAAATAGAAAAATATATTCAAACAGGAAAATGTATGTATTTATGTAGTGTATGAATATTTATTATAGATCATTGCATCCTGCCATACCCTCCAGGAAAGATCAAGGGATTCAAAGAAGAGAAACAGATATTTTTATAAACCAGATTTCATTTGAAAGTGAGACTTAGTACTACACATACTATTTATTGCCACATTCTCCCTATGTGGCACTTCAAAATGTACGTGAGATAAACCATTCTGCTGGAAACAATTTACTACAGTACTCATGGTTTTGCAGCTGTAAAGCAACTGAGCTACAACAGCCTGGCGTTGGTATTCTTTAGCTGTATCATAGACACCAGGCTTAACACCTGCCATCCATGTCCTTTCATTTCAAACAGGAATATTTACGAACAGGCTATTCCATTCTCATGCTTAGGCTGAGTTTGGGTAGGACGGGTAGTTTTGTGTCTCTCTAAAGCATGATAAAGCTTTGAAATATGACCTATTATTGTGCATTCATTTATTACATATTGAGTTTGTCCTTTCCTTTAACAGCCTGCTGGATAAGGCAGGGGCCGCCAACACGACACCATCCAGATGTTGGAGCTATAGAACCCATCATCCCTGAGAACGGGCCAGAATCTCTAAACCTGCTCCAGAGAAGCTGAGAAAGGGGTAATGCTATGGATCTGGAGGGACAGGAACATGGTCCTTCCGGTGGTTGCATGTTTGAGATTTCCCTTCTATAGCAGTAAATCTGGATCCCAAGTGACCATTTCCACTGAAAAAGAACTGCAATGGGTTTCACCAAAAGAACGAAGGAAAAGTCCCAGCAATTAGCGATATGAAAGGAGAAGTTGGGGCTGGATCAACCTCAAACACCCTATTCCCCTTTCCCTTCTAAAACACAGGGTTGGCTGGGTTTTCAGGAATTATCTTACCATTTCCCAAGCCTTTCTGCACCTTTTGTGGTGGGGGGAGGGGGACAGGGGTAGCACAAAAGCACTGAATCCACATTAACTGAGCAAACCTAAGCTGTGGCTATGCCATTGAATCCCACAAGCAAAATACAATAGTAAAATTCATGTCAAAATGCTGTTTTAGGGGAAGCTTTCATCGTCTGGAATGGATTAATCCTTTTTCCTTTACTTTCCATCAGAAAGCACGCCTTGGTTAAAGTCCACTTTGGTTTAAGACCAGACTTCCATAATGGATTAAGGTTGTAAACCAAGGTACCACTGTAGTGAGAATCTGGATGCAGCCAGAGAGACATCTAACATATTGGGCAGTATCCAACATTGAAGCTCTGCCTGCAAAATGGACTTCCATGCATTCTGTAGAACTTCCTCTTCCCTCCAGCTGCCCCATTGAATCCTCAAAATCTCAACTGGAGGGTTGGGAACCCCACAAACATATTTTGGGGACTCTTGGAGGAGAGAAGAGAAGTCTTGTTTCACTGGCAGAACTAAGTGTGTGGAACATTAGACACAATCCATTCTATGAAAAACTGCTCTCTTTTTGTTGTTTATGTAATGTGTACAGTGGATTCAACCGTACAATTTGGCACACCACTTCTCACAAGTCTTCTGCTTAAGTCTTCAGGCAAGTGAAGGAGGAATGGGAGAAAGGAACATGTCATGGACTGTGTTCCTTCTGGTTGGACTTCAGCATCAAAGGTCACCTATGGTTTTCCTTGGTGTGATCTTCTTCATGTTCATAGTAGCTCTGATAGGGAACAGCCTCCTTCTTTTTCTGATCAAGACAGACTCTGGTCTGCAGACCCCAATGTATTTTTTCCTCAGCCAGCTAGCCTTCATGGACCTCTGCCAAGTTCTCACCATTGTTCCCAAAATGATGGTGGATTTTGAACTTCCTCTTCAAACCCTCAAAATATCAACTGGAGGGTTAAAGGTAAAGGTAAAGGGACCCCAGACTATTAAGTCCAGTCGCAGACGACTCTGGGGTTGCAGCGCTCATATCGCTTTATTGACTGAGGGAGCTGGCGTACACCTTCCAGGTCATGTGGCCAGCATGACTAAGTCACTTCTGGTGAACCAGAGCAGCACACAGAAACGCTATTTACCTTCCCGCCGGAGTGGTACCTATTTATTTACTTGCACTTTGACTTGCTTTCAAACTGCTAGGTTGGCAGGAACAGGGACCGAGCAACGGGAGCTCACCCCGTCACAGGGATTCGAACCGCTGACCTTTTGATCGGCAAGTCCTAGGCTCTGTGGCTTAACCCACAGTGACACCTGCGTCCCTAACTGGAGGGTTGGGAACACCCAAAGATATTTGGGGGATTCTTGGAGGGGAGAAGCGGAGAAGAAGTCTTGTTGCACAGACAGAACTAAGTGTGAGGAGCATTAGACACAATCCATTATATTAAAAACTTTTCTCTTTTTGTTGTTTATGTTATGTGTACAGTGGATTCAACCCTACAATTTGGCACACCACTTCTCACAAGTCCTCTCCTTGAATCTTCAGGCAAAATTGGGCAAGTGAAGGAGGGATGGGGGAGGGAAATACGTCATGGACCGTGTTCCTTCTGGTTGGACTTCAGCATCAAAGGTCACCTATGGTTTTCCTTGGTGTGATCTTCTTCATGTTCATAGTAGCTCTGATAGGGAACAGCCTCCTTCTTTTTCTGATGAAGACAGACTCTGGTCTGCAGACCCCAATGTATTTTTTCCTCAGCCAACTAGCCTTCATGGACCTCTGCCAAGTTCTCTCCATTGTTCCCAAAATGACGGTGGATTTTGTAACCCAGAGCTACAGCATTTCACTCTACGGTTGTTTTGTGCAGATTTTTGTCACAATGCTCATGGCAGGGGCAGAGTGCTTCATCCTGGCGACCATGTCATATGACAGGTATGTGGCTATCTGCAGACCACTGCAATATACAGTTCTCATGAGGAGTAAAATTTGCAGCATCATGTCAGTTGCTGCCTGGTTTGGGTCTTCTGTGCAGGCATTGGCCTGTTCCCTTTATGTACTGCCCCTTCCCTACTGCAAGTCCAATGTGATCAGACACTACATGTGTGATTACCCAGCCCTTGTTCAGTTGTCCTGCTCTGATAACTTGGCATATGATATAACAGGATACATTGGTAATTTCATGATCTTTTTCATCCCCATCTCAATCATCCTGGCTTCTTACGTAGCCATCCTACTTCAAGTTCTCAGAGCACGTTCCTCTGGAAGAAGCCACAAGGCCTTGGGGACCTGCTTGTCCCATCTGTGTGTGGTGGGGATCTTCTTCGTTACGGCCATTTTGACGTACATGACACCTGCCGCTTCCTATTCAGCACAAAGGGCCATGATAAACACTTTGTTTTTTACCATTGCCCCTGCCATGATGAATCCTTTCATATACAGCCTGAGGAACCGGGACGTCTTAGCAGCACTGAGAAAGCTCTTTGCAAGATGCACAATGTATCAATGATTTCAGCAGGATACAAAATGGCAGGTACTCTCCCTTTGGAATTTATCCAAGGGCTGAAATTTAGCTGGAAGGAACTTAAGTGAGAGATACAAAATTTGGCAAAGGACGCTTCAGATGGGCGTATTATTGTGGGATTCTTGCTACTCACGTGTGAACAGAGTCTTGAAACCAGAGTCTGCTTTAATTAAATTGTTGTTAGTTGTTGTCATTGTTCATGTTGTTTTACTGTAAAACCACTTGGAAATATTTTATGGGGCATCATTCGTAAATCAAATCAACAACTAAGTAAATGAATAACACAGGTTTTCAACAGTGCCCATTTGGTGTTTTTGGCATTGAAATGTGCCAACTCTCCCCATTAATTCAGATTTATTTTCTATGTGGAAAATCATATGTATGTGTGTGTGGGGGGATAATGTGTGCGTAATATTTCAAACTACCCCTTTGCAATACCTGAATGTCCAATCTACCTCATTGCCACTATATGATTTGTGATGGTAGCAAAAAATGTATCTCAACATTCATACTGTAGTTTTCTTACAGATTACAATAACCTAATTTCATGGCTGCTGTAGCTTTTATAGGAATAATGCATAATAGGAAATTTTTGGAATGCCCTAAAACATTGTATAAATTCTAAGGATCTTTCTCCTGTCTAATATATAACCTTGAGTGCAGGGGCTGGGCATATTCTGGGCTGCCAGCTCCACCACCTCTCCTGAGAGACTGTTCCACTGACCAACAGCTATTACTGTCAGAACGTTTTTCTGAATGTTTAGTCAAGTCATTGCCTTGAGTCACACCCTTAATCATCTTGGTTGCTCTCCTGTAAACACGTTCCACCTTGTCAACATCCATCTTAAATTGTGTTGCCCACAATTGGACACAGTATTCCAGGTGTGGACTGACCAAGGTGGAATAGAGTGCTTCTATTACTTCCCTTGATCTGGACACTAGACTTCTGTTGAGGCTGCCGAGAATAGCATTAGCTATTTTTGGCTGTTGCATCACACTGTTGACACTTGTTAAGCCTGTGGTCCACCAAGACCTGTAGACCTGTCTGAATGTGAGGCGTGAGGGCTGCTCCCGGAAAGGCCCTTTCCAACTGGCTTAGGGGCAGGGCCCACACTCACCCAGACCTACTAAGAGGCTCCTCATGAGGTCAGAAGAACATCGCCGGTTTTGCTTTATTGCTTTAATATGTGCAACACCCCTTTCAGTTTTTAATTAAAATATAAAGAGGTGTAGAAATCAAAAATACATCCATCCATCCATACTGTCCAAGAAAGCATCTTCAGCATCTTCAAATGGTGAGTGGTAGGAAGTTTTCACATTTGAACTGCAACAAAGTTTGGTAACAATTAAAATAATGGTTTGGGAGCCAGATTCCCTCAGGGTGGAGCTGGCGGAGCATTTCTTCAGGGAGAGTAGAAATGCTGGACTGGAAATGTGCCAGGTGAGAAATCCTGGTTCTGGTCTGAATGTTTCAGAATCAAAAGGCAGATATAGGGTTTATTTCCTGCTTCTAGAAACAGGGAGTCAGTGGAGCTAAGCAAACATTTCGCTGTAAATGTATGTTGGGAAATTTTCAGAGATATGCACGTTGCTTTATCAGGGAGCATGAGTTGGTTTGTTTAGGTTTTGGAATTTTAAAAATCAAGCATTTCAAGAGGAAGCACATGTAATTCTGCAGCCCTGAGTAGAGGCCATGGCATTCCTCCCCTCTACTTTTGAATATAAAAGGAATGTGAACGTTTCTCATTAATTAAGAAGGCATGTCTCCTTTTCTTAAAGAATGGAAGGGAAATCATTTTCACGGTAGAGGATGAATTGCCACCCCTTTGAAACTGGGGAGCTATAACAATCGTAATTATTGTAAAAACTTAATTAACACAACAGAGGCATCACAGTTTTTCAACGGAGCCTTGGGAATTATTTTTCATTTTAAGAAACTAGGCTTCCCCCCTTCCTTCTGTTGTAAACAGAAGCAGTTGACACAGGTACGTAATTCTGAACATTTTTAGAAATCATAGTTATTCTGTATTGCATCCAACTCTATAGCCCCTTGGAAATCAACGGACCTCAGTTAGTCCTGGCCATTAATTTCAACAGATCTACTCTGAGTAGAACTAAAATGGGATGCAATCTTTTACCACATGATGGTCCATTATGCTGATTCATGATAACACCAAGTTATTTGTACTTAAAAACCTTGCCAGCGTATGGTAAATAAAAATATAATTTGGAACCAGAAAATGTATGTATTTATGTAGCGTACGAATATTCCTTTTAGATAACTTCTGTCCTGCCATACCCTCCAGGAAAGGTCAAGGGATTAAAAAATGAGAAACAGATATTTTTATAAACCAGATTTCATTTGAAAGTGAGACTTGGCACTACACATACTATTTATTCCCACATGCTGCCTATGTACTTCAAAATGTACGTGAGATAAACCATTCTGCTGGAAACAATTTACTACAGTACTCATGGTTTGGCAGCTCTAAAGCAACTGAGCTACAACATTAGTATTCTTTAGATATATCATAAACACCTGCCATCCACGTCCTTTATTTAAACAGGAGTATTTACAAACAGAGTATTCCATTCTCATGCTTAGGCTGAGTTTGGACAGGATGCAGAGTTTTGTGTATCTCTAAAGCATGATAAAGCTTTGAAATATGACCCATTATTGTGCATTCATTTTTTAAATATTGAGTTTGCCATAACAGCCTGCTGGATAGGTTAGAGTAAGGCAGGGTCTGCCAACCTGACACCATCCAGATGTTGAAGCTATAGAACCCATCATCCCTGAGAACAGGCCAGAAACTCTAAACCTGCTCCAGAGAAGCTGAGAAAGGGGTAGTGCTATGGATCCGGTGGTTGCATGTTAGAGGTGGCCTTGAGAGATTTCCCTCCTATAGTGGGGAATCTGGATCCCAGGTGACCCATTTCCACTGAAAAAGAACTGCAATGGGCTTCACCGAAACAACAATGAAAAAGTCCCACAATTAGCGATTTGAAAGGAGAAGTTGGGGCTGGATCAACCTCAAACACCCTATTCTCCTTTCCCTTCTAAAACACAAGGTTGGCTGGGTTTTCAGGAATTATCCTATCATTTCACAAGCCTTTCTGTGCCTTTTGAGGTGGGGGGAGGGGGACAGGGGTAGCACAAAAGTGCCCAAGCCACATTAACTGAGCAAACCTAAGCTTGTGCCATTGAATCCCACAAGCAAAATACAATAGTAAAATTCATGTCAAATTGTTGTTTTAGGGGTTGCTTCTCATCATCTGGAATGGATTAATCCCTTTTCCTTTACTTTCCATCAGAAAGCACGCCTTGGTTAAAGTCCACTTTGGTTTAAGACCAGACTTCCATAACGGATTAAGGTTGTAAACCAAGGTGCCACTGTAGTGAGAATCTGGATGCAGCCAGAGAGATTTCTAACATATTGGGCAGTGTCCTGCTTTGAAGATCTGCCTGCAAAATGGACTTCCATGCATTCAGTAGAACTTCCTCTTCCCTCCAGCTGCCCCATTGAATCCTCAAAATCTCAATTGGAGGGTTGGGAACCCCACAAACATATTTGGGGGACTCTTGGAGGAGAGGAGAGAAGTCTTGTTGCACAGGCAGAACTAAGTGTGTGGAACATTAGACACAATCCATTATATTAAAAAACTGCTCTCTTTTTGTTGTTTATGTTATGTGTACAGTGGATTCAAGACTACAATTTGGCACACCACATCTCACAAGTCCTCTTCTTAAGCCTTCAGGCAAGTGAAGGAGGAATGGGAGAAGGGAATATGTCATGGACTGTGTTCCTTCTGGTTGGACTTCAGCATCAAAGGTCACCTATGGTTTTCCTTGGTGTGATCTTCTTCATGTTCATAGTAGCTCTGATAGGGAACAGCCTCCTCCTTTTTCTGATCAAGACAGACTCTGGTCTGCAGACCCCAATGTATTTTTTCCTCAGCCAACTAGCCTTCATGGACCTCTGCCAAGTTCTCTCCATTGTTCCCAAAATGACGGTGGATTTTGTAACCCAGAGCTACAGCATTTCACTCTATGGTTGTGTCGTGCAGATTTCTGTCACAATGCTCATGGGAGGGGCAGAGTGCTTCATTCTGGTGACCATGTCATTTGACAGGTATGTAGCTATTTGCAGGCCGCTACAATATCCGGTTCTCATGAGTAGCAAAAACTGCAACATCATGTCAGTTGCTGCCTGGTTTGGGTCTTCTGTGCAGGCTTTGATCTGTTCCCTTTATGTACTGCCCCTTCCCTACTGCAAGTCCAATGTGATCAGACACTACATGTGCGATTACCCAGCCCTTGTTCAGTTGTCCTGCTATGACAATTTTGCATTTGATATAACAGCCTACTTCTGTAGTTTCGTGATCTTTTTCATCCCCATCTCAGTCATCCTGGCTTCCTACATAGCCATCCTACTTCAAGTTCTCAGAGCACGCTCCTCTGGAAGAAGCCACAAGGCCTTGGGGACCTGCTTGTCCCATCTCTGTGTGGTGGGGATCTTCTACGTTACGGCCATTTTGACATACATGACACCTGCTGCTTCCTATTCAGCACAAAGGGCCATGATAAACGCTGTGTTTTTTACCATTGCGCCTGCCATGATGAATCCTTTCATATACAGCCTGAGGAACCGGGACGTCTTAGCAGCACTGAGAAAGCTCTTTGCAAGATGCACAATGTGTCAATGATTTCAGCAGGAAACAGAATGGCAGGTACTCTGCCTTTGGAATTTATCCAGGGGCTGAAATTTAGCTGGAAGGAACTTAAGTGAGAGATACAAAATTTGTCAAAGGATGCTTCAGATGGACGTATTATTGTGAGATTCTTGCTACTCACGTGTGAACAGAGTCTTGAAACCAGAGTCTGCTTTAATTAAATTGCTGTTAGTTGTTGTCATTGTTCATGTTGTTTTACTGTAAAACGACTTGGAAATATTTTATGGGGCATCATTCGTAAATCAAATCAACTACTAAGTAAATGAATAACACAGGTTTTCAACAGTGCCCATTTGGTGTTTTTGGCATTGAAATGTGCCACCTCTCCCCATTAATTCAGATTTATTTTCTATGTGGAAAATCATATGTATGTGTGTGTGGGGGGGTGTTAATGTGTGCGTAATATTTCAAACAACCCCTTTGCAATACCTGAATGTCCAGTCTACCTCATTGCCACTATATGATTTGTGACGGTAGCAAAAAATGTATCTCAACATTCATACTGTAGCTTTCTTACAGATTACAATAACCTAATTTCATGGCTGCTGTAACTTTTATTGGAATAATGTATTATAGGAAATTTTTGGAATGCCCTAAAACATTGTATAAATTCTAAGGATCTTTCTCCTGTCTGATATATAACCTTGAGTGCAGGGGCTGGGCATATTCTGGGCTGCCAGCTCCACCACCTCTCCTGAGAGACTGTCCCACTGACCAACAGCTGTTACTGTCAGAACGTTTTTCTGAATGTTTAGTCAAGTCATTGCCTTGAGTCACACCCTTAATCATCTTGGTTGCTCTCCTGTAAACACGTTCCACCTTGTCAACATCCATCTTAAATTGTGTTGCCCACAATTCAACACAGTATTCCAGGTGTGGACTGACCAAGGTAGAATAGAGTGCTTCTATTACTTCCCTTGATCTGGACACTAGACTTCTGTTGATGCAGCCGAGAATAGCCTTTTTTGTTTTTTAAAATAATATTTATTACTTTTAAAAGTTACAAAAAAGGAAAAGAAAGAAAAAGAAAGAAAAAAGAAAGAAAGAAAAAACAGAAGAGAGAGGGAAAAAAGCAAAAACAATACAATACAATATATAAACAATACAAAACGCAACCTAAACCCATTAAACTAAACACATAAATGAAGCAAAACAAAAACAATTTAAAAACATCCCTCCTTTTCCATACTCTATCCTTCATTCCCTTGTTTCATCGACTTCCTCACACCTCCCTTTTTGTATCCCACTTCTAGTACTTGTTTCAGCAAATCTTTTCCATCTTTCTCTATTTTCTATCATATTATAAATAACATCTTTTTTAACCTTATTTCCCATTTATACTGAATTATTTATAGCATTTCTGCTAAATCCATGAAATATCATTCCACCATTTTTCTAACAGTCATTACTTTTACAATATTTCTAAATATACACTTTAAATTTTGCAATCTTCTTCCACCATCTCCTGGCCCTTGTTTTCGGATTCTGCCAGTCCTTTCCGTCAGTTCCATATAGTCCATCAACCTGGAGATCTTATGTCCAAAGCTCTTAAATCTTTTCCAAGGCCCTTCTGCAGATCTTCTTCATATTCTTTAATGTTCAGGAGCAAATCTTGGGAAAACTCCAACCTAACAAAGTGTTTCAGGACGTATTTCAGGATTCCTCCAAATCTAAACTTCAAGCTCCTCCAAGCCCATGTCCCAAAAGTCAGTCAATCCCTGGATAGAGGGATCTTTCCAACTTTCCTTCTTCAGTCCGAGCCGGGATCCAATCCTCAAAATCTGACTCTTGCTAGATTCAATCATGGAAGACCTCAATTTATAATCCTCAATTTGCTTCTGAAAAACTAAGGATCCTGCTTGTACTACTTTAAGTTTCACAACAACGGCTTTCTCCTTTTCCTCCACCATTTGTCCTGCCAAAGTATATTCCTGTGCCGAGTCCTGAATTGTTTCTGTGTTGGTACTCACTTTTTGGCTCAAATTAGTCACTTTCTGTTCCAAATTATCAATTTTAAAGATCGTGTCATCTGTCTTTTTATGAAGCTGTTCCAGCGAGTAGTTTATCTTGTATAATACAGTCACAATAGCTTCTCCTATCAACATTTTGAATGGTCCAAGGTCAAACTCTGGTTCTCAGAATCCTTATCTCACAGCTGAAGATCTCCCTGTTGCACTCCTGTAACAGTTTCACATGCTCCCTCTAGAGGGAAACAGTCTCCACTTGTATCAATTCTTTCAAGCACAGCTCGAGCAAATAAAAATAGTTTCAATTTTCAGTTACTTTTTCCTCCTTTTTTGAACACAGAAGAGGACAATGGAAACAGTATCTTTCTTATTTTAGCTAGCTGTCAAATCCGTTCTGTCAATAAACATTCCCCAAACGTCATCTGGCAGCCCTTTCCCAGGTTCAGAGCAGTGGTAATTTGATTTTTACTCTGTCCTGCAGGCTCCCTAGGTATAAAGCTTCCCCCCTCTTCTCCTGCTTCCAAGGGGGGTTTGTAATTATGACCGATGGAATTTTAGTCCTTTGTCAAAAACTTTCAGAGACTTTAGCTTGTAGCGTCTTTGCTTCAATCTATTTACAAAAGTGGAAGGTGGACTTCCTGTTTAGAACCTTCCCGCTTTGGTGCCAAATTAAAGTATTTCAAGATCTAATTTTCCGTTCTACTCACGGGAAGTTGTTTAAAATCCAACTGTCCACAGGAAAAAGTCAGCGCTCTCCGGCAGCAGCAATGTGGCTTCACTCCGTGAAAGAAGCAGTCGAATCAAAGCACCGCGCCACTCACCCCACGTCGCTCCGGACCCGCAAAACAGGGTTTCCCCTCGAGTAGGGGAGGCGCTGTGATGGCCTGGGATTCCGATTCTGAGAGTGAACCGGAGGAATCCCAGCTGGCACAGGAGTCCCCGCCTCCAGGGCCGGCTGAACTGGGGCAGGGCCTTGATTCTGAGGAGCCTGCTCCTGGGCCGGATCCTCAGGAGCAGGCACCAGGTGAATCCATTCTGGCCCCAGAGGTGGTTGAGGACTCAGTGCCTGCAGGTGAGTCTCCCCCTGGGTCCAGTAACCCTTCAGCCTCTCCTGAACTGCAGAGGCTTAGGGCAGAGAGGCGAAGGGAACTGGTTTCTCCCAGGAGGAGTGCTCGCCTTAAGGCCAAGGGAGGCGGGGCTCCTGGGGGCCGGGACCACCCCTGGCCTCAGAGAAGATAAAGGCCAGTCAGCCCGGTCCCAGGTTGCGGGAGCAACGTCGTCATTGAAGAGCTGTTTCGGCCAGCATCCAGTCCTGTTCCTCCAGTGTTCCTGTTCCCCGCCCGGCTTCCTGCTTCTGATATTCGAGTGTTCCTGTCCCCGCCCAGCTCCCTGCTTTGGACCTCGCCTCGCACCTTGTGGACTAATTCCAGGCTAGTGACACAGGACTGAACTTTGACTACGGTAACAGTAACCTTCCCCCGGGACCAGCACAGGCGCAAAGGGTGCCAGCCGAATCCTAAGTTCACAGGCTTCTCCCGCCTGTGATTTCTATGGGTCTCCGCCTTCGCCATGGCGGTCAGACCCTGCCTTTCACGGAGCAAGTTACTCCCGATCGGAGGAGCTCCGCCATTGCCGGAGGCGCCAACCCGAAAGTCAGCATTAGCCTTTTTTGTTGTTGTTGCATCACACTGTTGACATTTGTTAAGCCTGTGGTCCACCAAGACCTGTAAACCCTTTTCACATGCACTGCTTGTAAGCCAGGTGTCCCCCATCCTTTATTTGTGCATTTGGTTCTTCCTGCTTAAGTCCAGAACTGTACATTTGTCCCCTATTGTCCCTAAAATGAAATACACCAACAC